>NW_027107458.1:794912-839496 GCF_000696795.3 Halyomorpha halys | reverse complement strand
GGTTGAGATTTATAATTCTTTGATTGTATATAATGTTTAAGTAGACGTGGTGCTGGGACACACTTCGTTTTCTGAGTTTTACCCTACATACTAAAAACTAAAACTAAAACTATAACTAAAGAGTGTCCTTTCACTTCATTTCAATGGTCGGTACATCATTGGCTACGAGGGTGGAGGTCCTGCCAGCGTACTGGAGGCGGCCCTGGTGTAGTAGGCAGCGCGAAAGTCTCATAATACAGCTGGCATCTCTCAAACGCGTTTTATAGCCCACAGAGTTGACTAAACAGAAATTCACAGACCTTGGTTTGAATTTCCCCCACAGGGAATTCACCTTTTTAGTGCTATTTATGGAAACGTATATAGGCCAATTGTTTCATTCTGCGTACTCTGGATTTCTCCTACACGATTCACTGTTTTTATTTTTTAGATTTTAGGATTATTTGTCTTATTTGACCGGACAAATTTTAAACCACTGCATAAATCAGAGACGGCATAGCTAAGAAAAATATTTTACTAAGAAAATTAAATATAGTTTTATTTTATTTATTTTTTTAATAAAGGTTTTACCAAATTCTTTAGTTTTAGAAATTACTTACTTTTTTTACTTTTGCAGTTTTTTCTTATCAATGGGTTGCCTGGTTAAGTCAGAACATCCCTCCACTTCTCTCTATCTTCCTCCTCAAGTTCCCTGCCGGTCATGTCCTCCTCTCCTCAGTTTTCCTGGTTGTCCCATTGCAGAAGTCTCTTCGGCCACTTACGTTCTAGCATCCACTGGCAGTGCCTATACCATTGGAGTTTGGCCCTTCCAACCCTCTCCGGAACTCCTTCTGTCACTCCTAACCTGCTCCTAATATCCTCATTCCTGACTCTATCTAGGCGGCTAATCCTCAGGCATATCCTCTAGAAATTCATCTCTGCCGCTTGTAGTTAGGAGTATAGTCCTGGGCTAAGTATCCATGTTTCTGCGGCGTAGTTAAGAGAGGGCTCAACAATACTTCTAAAAATTCACCTTTTGTTGTCCGTTGAGATGACCGTATTCCAGAGGACTGGGTGTAACATTCTAGTCAACCTTCTTGCTAGACCAGCGCTCACCCTAACCTCTAGTTCCGACTCACCGTTCCCATCTATTATCGATCCCAGGTATTTGAAGGAGTCTTCTTACATATACTTCCATTCATCTGAACGTCCATGACCTCTTTGTAGTTTGCTGGCAGGTATTCGGTCTTATCAGAATTTATTTGTTGACCTTACAAGCTGTATTTTTTTTCCAGGGCCTTTAGTGCTTCTTCCAGACCATCTCTGCTAAAAGTGGCCACTGCTTGGTCGACGGAAAAGAAAAGGGAGAATTTCCTTTCCCATTGCGCACTCCACTCCTTTACTGCCTGTTTTAAATAGATTTTAAACAGGCTTTTGGGGACATACTGCATCCCTGCTTAAGACCCTTGGATGTAGAAAAAGGATCAGACAAGCAAGAGTCAAGCTTCACACTGTACAGACTCCTCACTGCATTTATTGAGGCAGTACTAACACCTGCGCTCTTAAGAGATTCCCACATCTTATGTCTTGGTGCACTGTATTAAGCCTGTTCTTGGTCTATAAGAGCTACGTGTACAGCTCTTCCTTTCTCCATTAGTTTTTCTAGGAGCTTCCTTAGGAGAAATATGCTGTCCTTACAAGACCTGGCTGCACTTAAGCCAAATTGTTCCTCCGGGGTAACACACTCCTCTTCTAAGTTACCCTTCAAAATTCTTGCAATTATCCTTGATATGGAACTTTGGACATAGATACCATTCATTCCTGCCTTATATATAGATGTAAGAAATCTTAAGATCTTCTGGTAGCTCTTGTCCTTGCAATATGAGGTTTATTTGCTTTGTTAGAGCCTTTAGCAATCTCGTTCCTCTTGCCTTCAGCAGCTCCACGCAAATACTCCCAGGTCCCGCAGCTTTTCCACATTTGTTATTTCTGAGGGCAACAACAATTTCATCGTTTTGCACAGTTACTTCGCACCTTGTACATCCTTCTCAGCTGGATGTGTACCAGACCATTCTGGCCTTGTTTCAGTGAACAAATGTTGATAAGTTTTACTAATTCAAAGAAAAATATTATGAAGTATACTTTTTTTATCCTTTCCTCTCACAACCATACCTAAATCCGACACCCAAAACCGTAAAACTTTTGGTTTGGCTCACTTCATTTTTTATTACTTTAGTTAACTTTAAATCAATATTAACTTAATATTATACTTGATAATAATAAAAATAATCATTAATTAGCAAATCGAAGACAAGTCAGTGTCAGCGAACCTGTCCGGCATGATGGAGAACAGGATTTCGATAGAGCAGTCCTCCCAATGCGGTTCTTCTATTTCAGAGGTAACAACTGTCCTAACCAGCTCCATCCCATTAAGGAACAGTAGAAGTGACCATAGATGAGACCCTTCCATGCATACAAATTCACAAATAAATATTTTATCTATATATCAAAGTTGTCACATTGATTTTTATTTTAAATTTAAACTTTATACCTAGATCCAACATCTTTAATTTTTTTTTTCTGTAAATTTCACAAAAAAAAAGCTACGGTATCACTCTATTATATAAAAAGTTTTTTAGTGATCACCGAGTAATATTATATAATATATTCCAAAGAAGACTAACTGTATTATTTCACTATACCTAAATCCGACACACAAAACCTTGACACATTTGTCTTGAATTAGCCTGAACTATATAGGCTCACTTCATTATTACTTTAAGTCAATATTAACTTAATATTATACTTGATAATAATAAAACTAATTATTAATTAGCAAATTGAAGAGATGTCCGAGTCAGCTAACCTGTACGGCATGATAAAGAACAGGATTTCAATGGAGCAGTCCTGCCAATGTGGTTCTTCTATTCCAGAGGCAACAACAATCCTAACCAGTTCTATCCCATTATGGAAAAGTAGAAGTGACCATAGATGAGACCCTTCCATGCTTATAAAATCCTAAATAAATATTTTATCTATATAACAAAGTTGTTACATTTATTTTTATTTAAAAATTTTAAATAATTTATTTATTGTTATTTACAACTGTATACATATATACACATCAAATAAATTTGCTGTAAGTGATATTATGACATGACACAAACATGTGGAGAATCTACCCATTGATAGAACTCCACAAACATTTCTAAAGAAGATCTCGAGGCCATCTTCTTTTCAGACGCCTAGGAGGATTATTAGGTAGTGAAGGAGAAGCCAGGTTAGAAACGAGTTGGTTTGGGTGGTTCGGAAGTTTATTATGGAAGGATTGGTATCTGGTTCTGGCCAAATCGGAAACATAGGGGACTGATGGATGATTTGATTTGTGACAAAGTAAAGAGCATTAAGGATTTTACGAAGGATTTTGGACTGTAAGGATTGGATTCGAGAGGAATTAGATGGTGGAGCCCCACAGTTCAACTCCGTATGTCCAGATAGGCCTTATAACAGTCATGTAGATCAGTCTTTTGTAATGGATTGGAAGTTTGGACCGTTTGTCTAGTAAATGTTGTAATAGTTGGAATTGACGAGCAGTTTCCTGTCTTTCCATTCTTGTATAAGGATTCCATGTCAGTCATTTGTCCAGATTTAGTCCTAAGTAACGGATCTGTTCAACAGGAATAAGTGGGGTATTATTAAATGATACTGTGGGGCAAGACGAAGGTTTACGACGAAGGATAAATGTGTTTTGTTGGGATTTATTGGAATTTATTTTAATCCTCTAGTTTTGGTACTATTCTTCAAGGGTGATGTGGGATTGGAGTGATTGGGATACAATGGAAGGATCATTATTCACTGACAATAGGCATGATTTTAAATTTAAACTTTATAAATAGGTCCAACAAGGTAATTTTTTTAAAAATAAATTACACTATAGCAGTTACTGTATCCTTCTATTATATAAAAAGGTTTTTAGTGATCAACGGGTAATATTATATATATACTCTCCAGAAGACCAACTGTATTATTTCCTCATTCCTGAAGAACAAATGCCCTCTCACTAAAGTCTATAGGATAACAGGATACGAGAAGAAACCGGTGGGCAGTGCAGTGTAGTACCTGGATGCCACTTTTGACAACTGATACTAGCTCGCCACTCAGCTGGTTGGGACCCAGGCTTACAGCCTAAATCACTTGCTAACATCTTCTAACCTTACTATCCGCATCAAATTACTGATACACAAAAGTATTCTCCAACCAATCCTCCTCAATGGAGAACCTATCGTAACTAACGTAGCACGCATAACAGCGAAGAAAGACGAGATGCTGCCAGAAGATGCTTCAGACGCACCATAAGTTAAGAGCACTATTCCACCTTTAAGTCACTTCGAAACCTTACCCAAGGAGCAATACTTTCACAACACCCTATCCCAAGCACCTGATCCTTAATCTAAAAGGAAAATCCTAAAGAATCTCTCCACTATAAGTCCTAAATCCTGTTCACACTACTTAGTTGATCCAGACGAGCTTAATAGTTTCTTTGCTGCTCCTCCTCCTTCAACAGCCTCATGCGAATTTTCATCTCTTCACATCCCTGAAATCCTATTTGATCTCAATAACTTTTATTTCTTGAATGATTCTCCAGATGACTTAATCTCAGCAGTCCTCAAGTCCAGAACTAACGATTACGGCCCAGACAATGTTCCTGTAAAGATCATCAAAATTTGTCTCCTTACTATTCTTTCTGCCTTCCTGCACATTTACAACTTCTTCCTTCAAAATTCCGTTTTTCCCAAAGCCTGAAAAAGACCTCTACCATTGAACAAAGTACCTTCTCCTTCTTCAGTTTCCGGCTTTCGGCCAATATCCATTTTATCCAATTTGGCCAAGCCACTAGAAATATTAGTTCACTCCCAACTTAATAATTTTCTCGATCAAAGCTACCTTTAATTCTTTCCAATCCGCTTTATTGAAAATTGTCCGAGACCTCCAGTCCGCTATAGACAATCGTCATATATCAATTTTAGTTCTTTTTGATTTTTGACACGAGGTGTTCTTCAGGGATCTTCACTGTCTTCAACCCTTTTCTCCATTTATATCAACGATCTTCCTGATTTCATTCACCACGCCCATACTACCTATATGCAGACGATCTCCAAATCTGTCTGTCCTTTCATCTCTCCGAGATGTTTGATGCCATCCAAAAGATACAAGAATATATTGACAGCATTAACGCATGGACGTTTTACAATGATTTGAAGCTGAATGTTGAAAAATGAAAAAAACCAAGGCCATTCTTATTGGTTCCATGTGCCTCCTTCATTCCCTCCCTTACTTCCTTAATAACCAACCGATTCACTTCTATCCCACAATAACAAACCTTGGTGTCACCTTTGACCAACACCTCTCCTGGAATAACCACAATTCCCAAATCACACGCAAATCCATAACTGTACTCAAACAATTCCTAAGATTCCGTAATTCCATTCCTCAGAACACCCGTCAGCTCCTAGTATCCTCTCTCGTCTTCCCCCACTTCAACTACGGATCCTTGGTGTATGGAGGGCTATCTGGAGGACTAGAGTTGAGACTGAAGAGACTCATGAATAGCTTTGTATGATTTATCTTTGGGTTCTCAAGGCGCTCTCAAGTCTCCTGCTAGTATTCCGAGTTGAAGTGGCTCTATCCAATCTCCCGAAGGCAATACCTCCTTGGTGTTTTCCTGTTCCAAGTTCTTAAAATTAAAAAACCTACCTATATCCTAGATCTCCTCACTCTTCGTTCATCCATCCACTCATTAAACACCACATCCCAACCGAATGATTTATATATGTCCTCCTATAGAATCGCCTTCTTTAGCAAATCCTTATGGAATTCTCTTCCCATCTCCATTTGCCAGTCCTCATCCATTCTTCCCTTTAAACAACACCTGTTCCTCCACTTATTGTATAACCAAACCTCTGCATCATTGTAATCAAATAAATAGGCAAATGTTGATTAACATTATAAACAGCAGTAAAGCCAACGTGGCGAGCGGCCAACATGTGGATCCACCTTTAAAGGTTCTATCAGTGAGGTAGGAGCGGATTATAAGGAAATATTTTGGGGATAGGAAGTGACCAAGTTTATAGAGCCTGGATGCCACTCGATCAAAAGCTATTATAAAACATAAATTCAAAAAAATATTGCTTGATTCCTCATTATGAATTAGGATTAAATTTTAATTACTGTTTTATGCACAATTTTAGTTTATTGAAATTCTCCTGAATAAACAATGTTTTTTGGTAGTATTAATTCCATGTATACAAATTAATGGCTGGATTTGCAACATTCATACGACGGTTTTTATTGATGAAGTGAAAAGAAAAGATGTGACTATGGTACTGTTTTGAGAACGCATTAAAAATAAAAATCAATTCTGCAGTATAGTCGTTAACAATGGTCTGATTTAGGTCCTTTTTTTTTTTTATTAGTTTAAACAATTTGATTATGTTATTGCCATATACATACTACATAATATATAAATAGTTTTTATATATTATCCATCTCTGTGCTACGATATTCAGTGAATAAGTAATTCGGAAGGATTGCCCTATGAAAATGTGGTAAAAGATTTTTCAGGATTGAAAAAAAGTTGATTTTCGGTTTTAGCACCACATGAAACTCGAAAAATCCAAAAATGAAATGAAAAACAAAAATTAGAAATAACTTCATTACGACTCTATTAATGTCTATCCAAATTTAGCAATGGTTTAGGGTTCTATAAGCTGCACCAAAGAAAACAAACTGGATCTAATTAAACAAATTAGAACCAGAGATTTAAAATAATAAGTTTTTCTTTATTTGAAACCCATATTTTGCCCTTATAATGGCATTAAATATAACTTTTGTTAATGTGGATTTATGGAGCAGACATTCAGCTTTCCAACGGTTCTATTTATGTAGAGCTTGGTTAAAATGTAAAAATTTTCTTTAAAAAATGCTATTTAGGGGTTTGAGATGACGCTAAAACCGAATATGAATTGCTTCTTCCAAACAAAAATTTTTTGACCTACTTTACTCTAAGCCACATTATTTTTGTTATAATTTTCGTGAAAATATTATTGGTTATTGGAATCAGTGATATTTTTTCGTATTATTCATATAGGGAAGAATCGATTGGTACATAATAATCGAGAAAAAACGTATACTTTCTTAGCTATGCATTAAAAATTGTTAATTTTGTTCATAAAGACCTTAATGTTCCCTATGAAACCGATCTAGCCCTATCAAGATATCACTCCTTCCACTATAAACTCTCTAACCACTCAAACCCCTTAGTTTCTAATATTGCATCCTCTTTCATTCCTAACAAAGAAGATGGCCACGAGACCAGCTAATGTAAAATGTCATTAGAGTGCTACCAATGGGTTTCTCTACACGCCTGTAACACTCCAATTTAACTTAGATCAGATTTACTAAATGTATTATAATGTACAGTTGTAAATAGCAATAAATAAATATTTAAAAAAAAAAAAATTTTGTTCATACATTTTTTTCACTCTAAAATTCCGAGATTTCAGTACCTTTAAATCTTCCTATTCGACAATTCCCTTCTGTGTATATATATATTAGTTAATGCAACATGGGATATTTTATTATTGATTTTTTATTAACTTTATGTCAACATTATTTTGATCTTAAACGGTAATAATGAGATTAATTAATTGTCAAATCGAAGAATAAAACAGTATCAGCTATTATCCGTATCAGTATTCGCCATGATGGAGAATGGGCGGTCTCACTGCAGTTGTTTCGACGCATCAGTCTTAACCAACCGCAGTCATAATTCAGTACTGATAAGTATAAAGGATTCAAGTCCAAAAAATGTCGATGTTCATGCAGTAAAGTACATAGACTCCGAACTACATTATCTATTGATTAGTATAAAGTATTTAAGTTGTATATTATGATAATATCCTGATTAAAACTGTATTAAACGGATACGTTGTTATACAGAATTTTTTGAACTTTATTTTTCGTTTCCCGAAAAATCAAGACTTTAATCCTTTATACTTATTAGTACATAATTAATGGAAACCCTGTTGGTATAATCCTTAATAAATATGTTCTCTCTATTTATGTAGGTGTATTTTTAATAATAAGCCTTAGATATCGACCGAAAAATTCACAGCTCTCAAAATTTGAGGTTTTTCGTTCCAATATATTACAATCCAAAAATCGAATAACAACTCAAACTTGAGTGCGTTGGAGTAGTACTAGAGAAGGTTAAAAAATTAACAATGCCCACAACAGACTACATGGCACTGTAATGAACGAGATCCAGATTTTTATGCATTAAAAATCCCAGAATATGCCATATATTCTTAATTATGTAATAAAAAACTATAAAAAATGTTAAATATACGCTAAAAATCTTTAAATATAAAATAATAATAATGCTATAATACAGTTAAAATATATTAATATGCCAACAGAAGGTTCAGAATAAATAAAGAAATAGCAGAAAGGATTAAAAATTAAATAATGGGCGTTGATGACCAGGCTGTTAAACGCCCTTTCAAAACTAACAAAACAAACAAAAACATAAAAATTAATTTTTTTCCCATGGAAAAAAAACAGATATTTCCCAGTCAGTTACTAAGATATATGTTCTCATACATTTTCTGGATTTGTTTTGTCAAATATCATGAAAGCTACTACTCTTGCGAAGATAAGTGCCACAAATAACTTATTTGTAATAATTATATAATTATAATAAATAAGTGCAGTAGGCTTGCTTTAATTTAAATGCTGGCAGACATCTGTACGTTAAATTATTCTTGAGATATATTTTTTCATAAATGAAAAATCTTGTCCGAACAACAACTAGAAATAAAAATTTTGTAAATTTATTTTGTCAAATATCATGAAAACTACTACTCCTACGAAGATAAAAGTCATAAAATACTTTATGGCACATTAAGTTATCTTTAATTTGAGTGTCAATAGACGTTTGTACGTCGAATAGTTTGTAAGATATATGTTTCCCTAATTAAATTCACTATCTCCTAATTTTTTGGTGTATTCTTTTTTTTTAAACCTTCCTTTTAAAAAAGCTATATCTCGGGAACTATTGAATGTAAGTAGCTCAGTGAGAGCTCACATTTTAGAAAATGTATTCTACTTTAAATGATATTCTGTTATAAGGGCGTTCCCAGGATTAAAAATTGGGGAGGGGAGGCAAGCCATAGTCAATCAGGTTGTGACATTTCAGTACGGAACAGCAGAATGAAACCAAAATTCCAACAACATTTGTAATTGCTTAAAAAAAAAATATTATTTTAATAAATTAGTTATTTTTTTCACTTCAGGCCGCACTCCGGATCCGTTTATGTTCTGTTACGTTTTCTGGTGCTTTAGGTGGTTTTAAAGACTTTTCCTCTTATTATACGTGGCAGACTCATCCATTTTGACTAGTAATTATATATAGTTTTCATTAAAATAATAATAATTGGGGTGAATTATCTGACATATTTTTTACCGGGTTATTGTAATTTAAGGAAACAAATGATAAAGCCTGTTACTGACTAATTATTTTTGTATATATAACTGTCCCTGAACATTTCAAATGAGGCTTTTAAGTTAACGATCACTTAAAAACAAAATAAGATAAGTTTATCTGATAAGATAACGATTTTCTTTCACAATACCCTTTGATTTTTTTGGCTGACGCATATTATTATAATTGAAGGAACCTGTTCTAATTCTTTTTTGTCAATATGTCCATGTTATGAAATTTAATTTTTTTTTTTTTTTTATTCTCTGATGACCTATTTTTTTCTTTCAGCTCATTTCACAATAATTCTTGTTTGAGAATACATTTACTGAAAGCTAATAAAACTTTAATTTGAAGGATAATAGGTAAATATTAGTTTTCTCTACGATCTTCCTTCAAAGTACTAAGGGTAAAGTCAGCTATAGTTATTAACATAGCCCATAGAAGTACAAGAGCCGGGAAGAAAAAAAGGCAGCTATTATTTTTGATTACTTTAATGAAAACTAAGTACAATTACTAGCCAAAATGATGAGTCTGCCAAGTATAGGTAGGGGGAATAAAAAATGCTGGATGTTTCAAAATCTGAAAAAACATTAATTTTTCATTCGGAGCTCTATATCTTAAAAACTACCAACAACACTAGAAAATCTAAAAGAATATTATTTAAAGGAGAGTAAATTTTCTACAGCCTAAAGTTCTCGAGACATAGCTTTTTAAAAAGCAACATTTCTTAAAAATCTACTGAAAGATTAGAAGTAAGTTAATTTGTTTTGAGAAATCTATATCTCAGGAACTATGTGACGTATAGATGTCTATTAGCACTCACATCAAAGCTAGTTTAACGTACTATAAAGTAGTTTATGACCTTTACCTTCGTAGGAATAGTAGTTTTCATGATATGGGCTAAAATAAATTGATTTTTAGTTGTTAGGACAATAAGTTAGAGTTTTGAAAAACTTTATAAGTAGGTTAATTTCTAATTGTTCGTATAAAATGTTTGATTTTTGAAAAAAATATATCTTTAGATCCATAAGAAGCACATATGTATGCCAGCACTCAAAATAAAAGAAATTTTACTTAAAATAAAGTAGTGTATGCCACTTATCTTCGTAGGGATAATCAATTTTATGAAATTCGCATAGATATTTGCATATGAATATAAATTTGGTAAATGAAAATTTATCCGAACAACTATAAATCAATTTATTTTAGCAAATATCATGAAAACTACCACTCCTACGACAATAAACGTATTAAACTACTTCATATCCCATTAAACTAGCTTTAATTTGAGTGCTAACAGACATCTGTACGTAAAATGGTTTTTGAGATATAGATTTTTCAAAATAAATTCACTGACTACAACATTTTTATGAAATATTGCTTTTTAAAATGCTATATCTCGAGAACTATTGAACGTAAATAGCTCTATTAGGGCTAATATTTCAGAAAATTTACGCTACTTTAAATGATGTTCCCTTAGATTATTTATCGCTGTTGGTAGTTTAAAAGATACAGGAGCTCTGAATGAAAAATTAATTTTTAACGTTTTTAAAAAGCGCCATTTTTTATTGCTTACCTATACTTGGCAGACTCATCAATTTTGACTAGTAATTATTCATAGTTTTCATTAAATTAATCGAAAATTGGGGTGAAATAACTGACTTTTTTCTCCTCTTGGGCTCTTGTACTATAGTAATTGATAATAATTGATAATGATAATAATAATAATTGATAGTGATAATAATAATAATTGATAGTAACAGATTGTAACAGAACATTCAGAAATAATTTAATAATAAATTTTGCTTTTGTATATATATATTTTTTTTTTTATACTTACCGTATTTGGTTCTAATAGAATATAATCAATCAAAAATTAGCTTAAATAAAAAATTATATAAATACTTTCTGAATTAGTATGACAGCTGTAAAATAGTAATATGTTACTAATTATTAATTATAATTAGTAGTATATGTAGTAAATTAGTAGTATATAATAGGTCCATATATACGACGAATATATCATAGTCTTTGTAGCTCAATTTGTTTTTTTCTTTTTCTTTGTTCGAAAATGTTTTTACTGAATTAAATAGATATAATCAGATTACAATTTCAAACATGGTAAAAATATAAAACATATCTACTCGGATCGTTTTCAAAATAATTCTTGTAATTATTTTTTAAACAAGATCTTTATATAAGTTTATCTTTTATTTCATAGAATATACTTTTAATAATGTGTAAATGTAATTATTAAGACAGTTAGTTTGATTTGTTTTTAGGGTAAAATAAATTTAAACCATTACCTAACAAACGACTCTACAGTAAAGAAGTGCAGTGTGGCTCCACTGGGAGCAGCACCACCGCCCGTTCACTCCCTGTGACATGTCTACGTGTACCTTATCTAAAACCTACGTGTCTGTCGAGTAGGTTAATTTGCTCTGATGATTTTTGTAAAATATTAGTACCCTTCTTGTTAATATTATTCTAAGTTAGGGATTTATTTGTGTTAAATTAGTTAGTTGTCTTATATTTTGTGATAGTTTTAACTATGCTTTGAAGACCGAACTTAGTTGTTATCTGTGTCAGGAAAGTTTGACTGATCTATAGAGACGAAAGTTTAAATGAACATTGTGTATTAGTGAACTGTAACAATGACGACTTATGAGGAATTCATTCAACAAAGTGAAGATAGGGATGGTATTAGATTTACTTGGAATGTTTGGCCATCTAGTCGCCTAGAAGCCACAAAACTTGTGGTTCCTGTTGGATGCCTTTTCCAGCCTTTGAGAGAGCGAGTTGATTTACCTCCAATTCAATATGATCCTGTCCAGTGCACCAGAAATACATGCAGAGCAATTCTAAACCCTCTTTGCCAGGTTGACTACCGAGCTAAACTCTGGGTATGTAATTTTTGCTTTCAAAGAAATCCTTTCCCACCTCAATATGCTGGTATATCAGAACAACACCAGCCAGCCGAGCTTATTCCTTCTTTTTCGACAATAGAATATACAATAACAAGGGCTCAGTTTCTGCCTCCTATTTTTCTTCTAGTTGTTGATACATGTTTAGATGATGAAGAACTTGGAGCTTTGAAAGATTCTTTGCAGACTTCTTTGTCTTTACTTCCTCCGAATGCTTTGATTGGGTTAATAACATTTGGAAGAATGGTTCAAGTTCATGAGTTGTCAACAGAAGGTTGTTCTAGGAGCTTCGTATTCAGGGGTACTAAAGAATTATCGGCTAAACAAGTTCAAGATATGTTAGGTATTGGAAAAGTCCCAAGTGCTGCAACATTCAATCCTGCCGTTCCTGGACAACCTCCAGGCCAGCAGCCATTGCCTGCTAATCGTTTTATTCAACCAGTTCAATCTTGTGATATGAGCCTTACAGATCTTCTCGGAGAAATGCAACGGGACCCCTGGCCTGTAAGTACTGGAAAAAGACCTTTAAGATCGACTGGTGCAGCGTTGGCCATTGCTGTTGGTTTGCTGGAATGTTCATACCCTAATACTGGTGCTAGAATAATGCTTTTTGTTGGAGGACCATGCTCACAAGGGCCTGGTCTTGTTGTTAATGATGATCTTAGGGAACCTATTCGGTCACATCATGATATTCACAAAGATAATGCTAGATACATGAAGAAAGCTATCAAACATTATGAAAGTTTAGCAATCAGAGCTGCTACTAATGGACATAGTATTGATATATATTCTTGTGCTTTAGATCAGACTGGGCTCCATGAAATGAAATCGTGCTGCAACTCTACTGGTGGGCATATGGTAATGGGAGATTCGTTCAATTCTTCCTTGTTCAAACAATCTTTCCAAAGAGTACTCTCTCGTGATCAGGTTGGTGATTTTAAAATGGCATTTAATGGGGTTCTAGAAGTGAAAGCTTCTCGAGAGCTTAAAGTTATGGGTGCTATCGGGTCTTGTGTATCATTGAATGTCAAAGGGCCTTGTGTTAGTGATAGTGATATTGGTTTGGGCGGAACATCTCAATGGAAATTCTGCTCTCTAACTCCTAGCATGACCTGTGCATTTTTCTTTGAAGTGATCAATCAACATGGTGCACCAATTCCTCAAGGTGGCAGGGGATGTATTCAATTTATTACTCAGTATCAGCATGCTACCGGACAAAGGCGAATCAGAGTAACCACAATCGCTAGAAACTGGGCCGATGCTACTACCAACCTCCATCATATAAGTGCTGGATTTGACCAGGAAGCTGCTGCTGTCTTAATGGCAAGAATGGTTGTACACCGTGCCGAGTCTGATGATGGACCAGATGTGATGCGTTGGGCTGATAGAATGCTAATTAGACTCTGCCAGAAATTTGGTGAATACAATAAAGATGACCCTAACAGTTTCCGTCTACCAGAAAACTTTTCACTTTATCCGCAGTTCATGTATCACCTGAGAAGATCACAATTTTTACAAGTTTTCAATAATAGCCCTGATGAGACATCTTATTACAGGCATATTTTGATGAGAGAAGATCTATCTCAAAGTCTTATCATGATCCAGCCTATATTATATAGTTACAGTTTTAATGGACCGCCAGAGCCAGTGCTCTTGGATACTTCTAGTATCCAACCAGATAGAATCCTTCTTATGGACACATTCTTCCAGATTCTGATATTCCATGGAGAGACGATAGCACAGTGGAGAGCCCAGAGGTATCAAGACATGCCAGAATATGAAAACTTCAAACAACTTTTACAAGCTCCTGTAGATGATGCCAAGGACATTTTACATACAAGATTTCCGATGCCAAGGTATATCGATACTGAACAGGGAGGATCTCAGGCTAGGTTCCTCCTTTCGAAAGTAAACCCTTCGCAAACCCATAACAACATGTATGCATATGGTGGTGAATCTGGAGCACCTGTGCTCACAGATGATGTAAGTCTTCAGACTTTCATGGATCATTTGAAAAAATTAGCTGTATCTTCAACAGCTTAGGAGATTTCTTACCAAGATATAAATTTGATATTCATTATTGGTATGTATCATATTCTTAACTGACCAATTTATAGTATAATCGGTATGTTTTATAAAATTTAATTATGTATTTACTTGTTTTGAAACTTTAGCAAACCGTCTAATATGTACATAAAAATTATTTTATGATTTCTTACATTTCATCTGATCTTTTTCACAATGTTAAAACATATTTAAAATATTTAATGTATCCTTGTTATATTTTTACTCAATTGGAATCGTGTAAATAAATGAAAATAAATTAATGGAAATGCTTTATTTTATGTAAGTTGTAGTTTTAATGAAATATTTAATATATGTTTTAATGTAAAAAGTCATTCTAGACAAAGAATATTTTATGGTAAAACTTAAGTTTATTATTTTTTTTTTTTGAATTTGTAACATTTAACAGTTAATCTAAGTATACAATTAACTATGAGGTTAATTTTTAATTTATATGTTCATGTATTCCAATGTTATTTGTATGTAAATGTTAATTAAAGGAACTATTGGATGTTTGAAGGACAATATTCTTTTTATATTCCATCCTGAATTTTTTTTTACTATAGTGATTGTTTAAGAAATATGGTATTTGTTCAACGCTGTATATTATAAATTACAGCTGAATGTTTCATTTAATCAACAAAAATATAGAATATGAATTATTTAGTTGTTTAAAATGCTCTTTTTTAAAATTTTGAGAGTGAGTGGTAGCATAGATTTTGAAATAAATTAACTTATTTACATTCCTCTAAAGAAAATATTTTGTCATAACAGCTACCAATATTTATTTTGTTGGTTCATCAATCTCTTCAATTATTGTAATTCAATATTACACTTATTATTTAATAAGTGAATAAATTCACTCTGTAAATTATTTATTATTTTTTTAATTTCAAATAATTCAAATTGTCAACAAATTATATGTATATATTATGCATATTGTGTAGTAAATACTTATAACAAATTTTAATTTTCGGGGGGTGGGGAAGAGAGAAGTTAATTAAAAGATTAAACTATATAAGCCATCAGTATTTATGACTTTCTCTTTTTTTATTGTACAAACAATGGTTTTAATCGTAAATTTATTTTATGAAAGTGTGTTAGAATTTTTTATATCTGGCTTCTATATTTTTTCTTATTTAAAAATGTATATGCAAATTTGGTAGTTTTTAAATTTTAATGTATAGAAATTATATTAGATATGCAAAACAAGTTTCTGTTACTAATTTAATGTTTGAGAAAAATAAATTTTGGATTAATGGTAACTCACATTTGAGTTCAGCTTTATTTTTAAATAACTTTTCCTGTCCAAGATGGATCAATGTATTGTTTTATTACTTGTTATCTTTGAGTAGCCTGAATTAATTAAATCACAATTTTAATATATTTATTTAAATATTCTTTAATTGATTTTGAAAGCAAAAAAAAAAACAGATAAAAAGCTGCACTTCAGAGTGGCTCTGCTCTCTCTGTATAATTTGAAAGCCTGTAATATTAAATCTGAAATTAATTCGAGAAATAATATCCAGTAATTATGGTTATTTAATAGATAATTTTATTATTTTGGAAGATAAGTCATTGAATGAATGGAGTGTTTTGTAGTTAAATCTTGCTTAAAAGTTAATTTAAATAATATAAATAAATCAAAATACTTAAGAAAAAAATTCGAAAAACTGATTCTAAAAAAAATAATAGGATTGAATGTACTATAATGGCGGTTGTTTGTTTAAATTCATTTACTCTTACAAAAATAATAAAAAATAATTTTTAATTAATTTAGGATGCGCTAATAATACTTTACTACAGATTTATTTCTCTACATTTTTATCAAACAAGCCTTCTTCAGAAACAAAATCTACAAGGAGTTTCAATTATTTACTACTATACAGAAAAATTTAGGTTTTGTTTAAAATTTTTAGTGATAATGGACTATTTAGACTGCATATAATTTAATTTTAATGCTAGACCCTATCGTACAATTGTCATAAACCATGCTTTCAGTTAGTAAATATTATTTACTATTTCCAAAAAAAAAAAATTAAAATATTTGATTTTATTTGATAAATATATTGTCCTGAATTAGATTGATGTAAATTTACTAATAATAAATTGATTAATCTTGTTTATAATAACCCTCAAAAAGTTGTAAGCCATGAATTACACTATAAAAATAAATGTATACCATCAAACAAAAATTCAGGCTGAGACAATTAATTTATTGTTTCCATTTTGTATTAATTACCTATTGTGGGTTTTAACCAATTGGTTGGGAGCAAGACGTCCCAATGTCTCTGTGGTTGGAGCAATGTTTCCAACTGGTACAAGGAAGTAATCCCAACTCCTGCAGTTACTTCACAGACTATTCAAAGCGTCTATGTGTCTGGGACTTATTGTAGGTATCTCCGGGACATATTGTCCCACTGAGAGTTAAAGGGTTAGAGATATTGATATTAAAAATAAATTATTTAAAGGAAAACCAAAATCTAATCATAATGATAAAAGGTATACAAAAATGTCAATAATAAAAAACTTAATCGTAAAGAAGATAAATTATGGTTATTTTTCAATAAAATATTAAACTTTAATGTAAACAATTATTTATATGAGAACAATTAATATATAATAAATAGTACTTTGTAATTATTTATAGGTTAAATACCTGAAGATGGGCAGCTGGAGAATTAAGAGAATTAAATTAAGTATAATTAACCCTCGACAGGTAAGGTGGTTCCCATCTAAATAGATGGTATGGTCGGTTTGGATCCGACCCATTCAGGGACTAAGTTCCCACAAGTTTTTGTGCGATTAAATGAACAACAGCATGTTTAATAGTATTTTATAATTACTTAAAAATATTGAATACCAATTGTATTTTAACAGTACTTTACATTGAGTCAATATAAAAGTATCACTTGACAAACTGACTACAGGTCAGAATGGCCAAGAGCAAATGAGTGAGTGGTTACCAAAAAGTATGAAAAGTGTTTCAGATTTTATATCAGTCGAAATTTAAATTAAATAAAAAATAAAATATTTAAAATCAATAGATCAATTCTAAAAGTATCATAATATGTTTTTGTCATCGCTGGAATCATTTTACACGTAAATTCGCATAGTTAATTTTTTATCCACAAAATAATAATAGTAATCAATAACAAAATATTCTAGAAATATCACATTTCAGTTTCATTGTAAGTACAATGATTGTTTGTACATTTTACACATAACTCTGTTTTGTGCTTTGCATATATACAAAAACAGAACATTTAAAAACCATATCCCAGATTATAAACTTGGTCGTGAATCTTCAAACAGAATAGTAAATTTATACAATAACACGAAAGATAATATAAAAATGCAAGAATGGTATATAATATTTATTGTTTAAAGTTCTCTCTTAGTATATTTTGGAAAAAGATGGCAATATATACTCTGGAGAAAAGAGTCTTTGAACATCCTTGGATAATATTGTATTAATTTTATCATCACAAAATTTTTATTTTTGTTTAATTTGTTGATATTTCTCCAGGTTTTTTTTTATTTCAATTATTTTCAGCTCATTATCTCTGTTTTGTTTTTTTATACGGTGATTGATTTCATTTCACTCTAGAAAATTTAAATGTGGATATATATAAGGCAGGCTTTCTTAAGGTAGTTTGTTAAGGGTCGGGTCGTCAAGTTGGAACGTAAATGTTCAAATCCTTATTTTTGGGACTGTTGGAATGGCTATAGTGGCATTATTATTGTGGAGAGACATTCTGATGGCTTCGAGCCACTTGCCCTATCCCATCTTAATCCCCTTGTCCTCATATAATGAGGTATTGACTGACCAATATCTGATATTGACTGTTTCTGCAAGCAATTCTGTGTAATATTAACAGCTCCTTTGTATATTTGGAAAATTTAATTACCAATATATATTGTATACCCAAATTCCTGTCTATTGTCTCTATTTATGTAATGATGAATGCGATAATATTATGATCTGTAGTGTGTGTGTGCAAATAAATTTGCTAAGTTACAAATAATAAATGGAATTATATATCAATATATTTATTTTAATATATTGAGAGAATATTTGAAAGAAGTTGCTATAACATTTGGGTTGAAATGAGCATTTACCTTTGAAAACAATGACCCTAAACGTAGGCTTAAGAACTTCAGAATGGCTCTAATATACCACACGGCGTGGCAACCCTTTACTGGACTGCACATTTATATATAATATATCCTCCCCTTATACTTATCCTAAGCCTAAAGCTTTGATGTCATTTAAATGCATTATTTAACAAGTTTCCAAAAATCTGTTAAAATTATTTAATTCACCTTGTTTTTGTGAATTTATTGTTAGTTTTGTATATAAATATGTGCATGTGATGTATTTTTGTAAATATACACATTTTTTTTTAAATCGTACTTGTTTTAGGAAAATAATATCACTTTCTAGGAAATTCTAATTTTTCAAGTATTTAATTATATAGTAATATTTCCAATTATTTTTAAATATTTGTGAGTCAACCCCTATCTGTTTAACTTTATCAGGTAAACTTTTATTGAGAAGTAGTATAAAGCTCTTATATTTTTTCTTACTCTTTCTGAATGACTCTGCAATCGGTTAAATAAATCTGGATTTTGTTGTATGAAAAAAAAAACAACAACATAATAACAACTAATGATGACAAATAATCATCCCATTAGATTTTTTTTACACTTAGTTTAACTCATATTCATTTACAATAAGTTAAACTCATACTCGAGATTTCTGAACGATTACAATTTTATCTTTCTGTTAATTCTTCAATGGAACAAGAATGTAGCAGTGAAGGTTTGTTGCCTACATATTTGAATATGATGGAAGATCCCTGATAAGAAACATCAAAAATCTGGTTGAGCCAGCTTTCATTATTCTCCAATTCTCTGTCTAATTTTATCCTCAATGAAATCCTGTGCGAGATAAAATTACCACAAAGCTGCTATAACTTTTAGTTTTTCTAACAGAACTAGAATACAAAGCAAGATTTTGATCCATCAGATTGAAACTGTTATTTCTAATTATAAAAATACAATTAAAAAATAAAACAGGATTGTGTTGATAAAAGAGAATTTTTATTTTCAGGATGAAGTAATGTTTTCTTATGTAAAAAATATGTTCATGAGGAAATTACCTAGGCAATAACAGTACAGAAAATGCAATAAATCACAAAACAGATTCAGGAAATAATTATACGAATAATCCAGTGTTAAAATAAGTTTAAAATAACTAATGTAAGTACTATTTTCTATTTAACCATCTCTAAAGAAATCCCACAGAGTGCGCTTGAACAGTCTTATTTTCTGATTCAAATATATCTGATGCTGATGGTTGTTCAATTATATTATGGAAAGTATTTTAAGATATTCAAAATAAAAAGAAGTTATTGATTTTAGTTTTATTCAATTTAATGTAAAGTGAATAGACAGGGAAAAAAGTTACTTAGTAATTTCAAAAGTTAAAAAGTTCTAAAGAAATCCTATAGAATGAACTTGAACAGTCTTATTTTCTAATTCAAATATATCTGATGATGATGGTTATTCAGTTATATTATGAAAATTATTTTAGGATATTCAAAATAAAAATGGTGTATTGATTTTAATTTTACTCAGTTTAATAAAAAGTGAATAGACAAGGAAAAAGTCACCAAGTTTGTAGTTACTAGTTAAAACTACAAATTAATATTCTAAGTTTTAAATGATGCTTTTAAAAATTATTTATTTAATATGTTTAAGAAAAATGCTTCACCAAAAAATGGCACTAACCAATATCCGATAGTGTAAAAAATTTAATGGAAAAGAGAATTCACAATGTTTACAGATTCTGCCAAAAGTTGTATGCAATAAATATTCTAGAGACTTAGGAGATATAAAAATTGGTTTGAAAATGCCCAAAGGACTGATATGTTTCTAGGATAAAATTGTAGTTGAATAATAATATTATAAAAATTTTTCATTAATAAATTTAATGTGTTTCTTAATCTGTTAAATTAATAGCATAAATAATTTAGATTTTCTCATTATCATTCTTGTTTATGAGTGAACTACTATAAAAAAAATGGTTACTCATAAGTATTGACAATGCATTTATCGTCTATCTGTACAAATATTTATTTATTTATTTTTTTTTTTCAATTTTCAGCTTGCATGTAGTAGTATATGACTAAGAACAATTTTGATGTGAATATTCATAATTGTTCGAACATTGGATCATGCATGCAATCTTATAATTTTACTCTAAGTACCAAATGATAAAATCATAAAAATTATTATAATGTGATAATGTATTATTCAAATGCAAAATAATTTCACCATTTTGTATTATATCGACAAAACTTTTAAAATAAAATTAATTTTATTACTTTATTATGGAGGGTTAGTAGTTTTTGATAAATTAACTCTAGTAAAGAAGTCACCTGTTGCCATCATAACAATTTATTTAATTAATTTATTAACAAATATTGTTGATACTACAGATTATTTAAATATAGTTTAAATCAAATGTAATATAAAATACAAAAATTTCATTAAAGAGATTATATATATATATAGAATATTAATATTTTTAATATGTATATTATACTAAATTTGTTAAATATGAGGAGAAGATAGTTGGAGTTGCGATCAGAGAATAACACAAATAAGTTAAAAAACTTATTTATTAGTGCCAACGTTTTGGCCAGAATTTCTAGCCTTCATCGGGGCTAAGGACAAAAACAAGATAACAACCAGTGAATAAAGGATATATATAATGATTAAAGTATATAATTGTACAGAATAATTATTATTTTCTTAATTATTTACTTTAGTCATTTTATATATCCTTTATTCACAGGTTGTTATCTTGGTTTTTATTCTTATAATTGTTCTAATTGCCATTAGAATGCCTGTATATTTACATAATATTCGGTATTTCAGAAATTATAATAATAATTTAAACTTTAAAAAAAAATAGAAATATTTGATTTGTTCTGTTAATTCTATTTATATTTAATTACTACTTTGGTTTCAAATTATGGGCTCGGCTCGTAATAGACAATACTGCTGGTAACAGAAATCACGGTATAAAAAAAAATTGATGATGATATTATCAATTATTAATGACATTATTTTTAACCACCATCACAATTGATATTCATGACATCAATCTGCTATCACAAAAAAACAAGAAAAAAACTAAACAAGAAAAGTTGTTGTCATATTAATTACCAACTGGTTTTGGCCTTCATGGAAGTCTCTGGTTGCCTAGTGAATAGTTGGATCCCTACCTATCATTAAATTAGACTAAAAAGTATTTTAGCTTGGTAGATTTAAATTTAAATAAAAATTAAAAAGTAAAATTGTTAAATAGAAAAATAGGTCTGTTTTGCACTAAATATATTCATAAGTTGTACAGACATGTTTTATTTGGTAATTACAAGGAATGATTAAAGATATGATGAGGAGTGATCTGATGATTATTAGAACAGGAATAAATCAGGAAGGAACAGTATTCACAAAGATGACCCAAGTTCTAGCTTATGCACAAGACGTCGTCATCAACAGTAGATCCCTGCAGAGCATTAGGACTGCCTTTGAAGCGATAGATGTCGAAGCAAAAAGAATGGGCCTGCATATTAATGAGGAAAAAACCAAGATTATGCTGTTGGGTAAGAAGCCTCTGGACCAGAGGATGAGTCGCCTGGAAATGGGCTCCTTTAATTTTGAAGTGGTAAGAAGTTTTTCTTATCTTGGATCTATCATCAATGAGAACCAGGATGAAGAAGAAGAAGTTAAAAGCGGAATTGCTGCTGGAAATGGAACCTATTTCTCCATTGTAATTCTAATAAAGCAAACTTGTTAGCCGTACCACCAAGTTCACCCTATACAATACATTAATAAGGCCAGTCATCACATAGGGTGGAAAAACTTGGACCCTGAGGAATAAAAGCATTAACCTGCTAAACAGGTTTGAAAGAGTAATTCTGAGGAGAATCTTAGGGCCCGTATGCGAGAATGGTAATTGGCGAAGTAGGAAAAATGGTGAACTTTTTGGGCTCTATAAAAAATGTAGCATCTCCTCGTACATAAGGATACAAAGGCTTAAATGGCTTGGCCATGTAATGAGGATGACCGAGGAAAAAGTGGCTCATAAACTGTACAGTTACCTTCCCGATGGTGTGCGGCAACGTGGTAAGCCGAAGGGCCAATGGAGGGATGCTGTGAGGCGGTATCTGCAACAATTGAGGATCCCAGTTTTCCTTACAGAAGATAGAGAAAGATGGTAGGCGGCCGTTGAGCTGGTCAAGGGCTTTATTCGCCTTTTGTTCCAGTAAAAGAAGAAGAAGAAGGAGCGATTAAATCATTAGATAGTATTAAAAACAATTTACTAAAATCAAAAGATATTTATATTTTCTACATTAAATTAGAATAATATATTACATAAATTCATCTAAATTAGAACAAATATATAAAATAAAAATGTTTCTTTCTTTGAATTAATCAATAAGTTTCATCAGTAACTTATCTAATAGTAACTAGATTTGTACTCTAAGCATTTTATTTGATGTGTAAAAAAATATAAATTTTACATATTTTCTTCTAAAAATTAGTAATAATAACAAAAATTATATATAATACATGTTTCTCTAACTTAAATTAATATCACAACCATATTTGAACATAGAATTAGTAACATAGAATCTAATAAGTATATGTATATATATTATAGAAAATAACATAAGTAGCTATTATAAACAAAAAACAACACAAGAACCCCAATCATTAAAACAATAATTTTGCCCCATAACCCAAAATGAGCTTATATATTTATCAACTACAAAAGAAATACAAAACTGCACTGATTCATTCTCTGGGCTCGAACAAACATCGAAAAGAAGCTGGAGAAATTGTAGCACCATCCAGGGACTTGATTGGCGGAAGTTCCTGAGAAATGGGCCGAAATCTGAACTTCTGCATAAGTGAGGTCAAAAATAGGAAGATAGTTGTTTTGGCTAAGGCTTCTCCCATACATCTTCTTTTACCTGAAGCAAAGAAGAGGATTTAAGATAGTGAAATAACAAAATATTAATAAGAAAAATTATAAATGTATATATTTAATGATTTATACTAGAAGGAATGTCATACTATTGCCGATCTCCCACAGGGATTCCGTTTAAGTTCAAAATTATTTAACTTATTCACAAATGACTATCAAAAATTCTAAAATGTTAATATATCCCTCTTTGTCTCAGATACAGCACTATTCTCCCCATCTTACCCAATTGACATAATAACTAACAGACCCAAAGAAGTCTTCAAAAAAATATCTAAGTACCTTGAAATATGGGCGTTACATCTAAATATTAAGAATCAGAAGCCATTTTTTTTTCCCAAAACGATGGTCTATACTAAAATCAAATAGCTTTAAATAATATTCTTACTCCTTTTACCAAATCAGTTAAATACTTAGATGTTGCACCAGACCCTAAACTGTTATTCAACCGCCATGTTAATTAAAAATTAGAAAATGCAAAAAAATAATTCCATATTTTATTAAAGATCAAAATTATCCACCTGCAATAAATTGATACTCTATAAAGTAGTAATAAGACCTGTCATAAAATATGCCTATCCTCATATAGAGAGAGCTTCACTAGCTCCACCAACTTGAACTACTTGAAACTAACGAGGAGAAGATGGTTGGGGGTGCGGTCAATGAAAAACACAAATAAGTTTGATTAACCTATTTTTAATGTTCCAACGGCTAGAAACTCTAGCCGAAACGTTGGCACATTAAAAATAGGTTAATCAAACTTATTTGTGTTTTTCATTGACCGCACACCCCAACCATCTTCTCCTCGTTCATCATCCACGGTCAACTATCTCTCATAATTATAACTTGAAATTAAGTTTTTCACACAGTAGCAGTGTGGTAACACACCTGTCTCCCAACCCAAAGGTTGCATATTTGAGTCCCTGGGCCTATCCAGGATTGTTTCAAGCATATAATTATACAATACTCACTCACAGCCACAATAAATGATATGTATTTTATTTTATTTCATTATTATTTTGTTTTGTTTTTTCCAAAATGTAAAATATTGTCGTTTTGTAATAAGTAGCTAGAAAAATGTATTTTATAAAAGTGTATCCCAAAGCCAATAGTAATTATTGTACATTTATGAAATAAAAATTTAAAAAAAAAAAAGGAAAGTAGGACAATTGAATAATAAAGAGCTTTTCAAATATGGAAAACAAAAATATTAATTAATTTATTCTAGACAAAAATATTTTTCATATTTCCATTAATTAAAGTATGTCGTACTATTCTCCTCTTATGTTTTCAACCTTTTGAAAGAAATTAACACTCTTGCCTAATAATATGTCATATTTAAGTAATTATGACTGGTGTGATTATGTCATACTATATAGATCATGATGTTATAAATTTAAGAGTATCAAAATATCAGCGAATAAGCATGCATGAAATATGTAACAAAATAATACCTAATCCAAATGGAATGAAGTTATCGTGTTGAATAATAGCACCATTTTCATCAATAAACCTCTCTGGCCTGAAGTTCTCAGGGTCCCCCCAGTAGTCCTTGTCCATGTGCAAGCTATATAAATTCGCCAATACAATGGAGTCCTGGAAGAAAGAACAAATACAAAATCCTATTCAGTGGATAGTCAAATATGTAGATTTTGGCAAAGCTTTCAAAGAACATTCACATATACTCTAAAAATCATGATATAAAGAGTAAAATAAAATATATGAAGTTATAAAAGACAGAAAAAGAAGACATTGCATGATTAGTGTACCTCGGTATTACTCCGAGAATAGGCATTGAATTCTAATAAGATTACATTGTGGCTAGTCTAAAACTCCCTTTGTGTCTTCAAACTAATAGTAAATTCAGTGTGGTACAGTGACCTGAATCCTGGTTCCCTGGTGGTACAGAGGACGACATCAATATGGGAAGAGAAGGAGGAGCAAACCTTCCTATTTGAAAATCCAAAAGATTCAGAAATCAGACATTTGAAAACATTTCAAACTGTGAAAATTGAGAAAGAACATTTTATACAAAGAGTTTATTAAATTTTAAATTAATACCAACTATATTCTTTACTATGAGAAATTGTGTATTTATCCATATAATGTGGAGTTTGAATAGAAAAGAAAATTACTGACTTCAAGAACCATTTGCTACAGTATCTAAAAAAGTTCCAAACAATTTTAAAACCCAATAAGTTGGAAAATTGGGGATTCGTAAGCGTAATTTAAACTGCAAATTGTGATATTTGACATATCATTGAACAAATTTATAATACTCTTGGTAAAATGATTAGTCATTGAGAGAATCTGATTATGATCAAGAGTTAGGATATTTGAAAACGTATTTCAAATAGTGTGAATTGAGATAAACATGCTACTCAAAGGGTTACAAAAATTTGAAATTAATAAAGATCAAGTTGAAGGCGGCTTTTTCAAAAACATTAAAAAAAATTAATTTTTTATTCAGAGCTCTTTATCTTTAATCGTTATTTAAAATTAGCAACAATACTAGTAAATCTATGAGAGCATTATTTAAAGTTGAGTAAATTTGCTAAAATATGAGCCCTGACAGAGCTATTTACGTTCAATAGTTCCCAAGATATAGCTTATTAAAAACCAACATTTCATAAAAATGTTCTCAAAGATTAGTAGTTAGTGTCAAAAATATGAAATAACTGTTCTATAAATCTTATGTAGTATACATACTGTCCTGATAACGCTGAAGGGATTCTAGGGCTATTGGGTATTAGTAGTTTAATAGGGGTGCACCATATAGAAATGTAGTAGGTCTGAATATTATGTTGTATATCAGTAGTTGAGTCTGAGTGACAGCCCTAGTGAGTACAGTAAGTGTTATATAAAAGTGTTCGTAACAGGTAAATGAAAAGTTTCTATTTGTAACAAAAAAATAGAGAAATGAAGATTTGAAAACGATCAGATGGTACTGCATTTGCATATAGTAAAGCTTGCTGGATTCTAAGGACTAAGGATTAATATTTAAAGAATATAATTCTTTTACCAGATTGTTAAACTTGTCACCAACTTAGCTTTAAGCGCTCACGTCCCCTTAATTATAGACATTTTAAGATATAGCTTAAATAAATATATTTAATTTATTATTATTATTATTTAATTTTTTTTAAAATAATTTATTTACAACTGTATTATATATATACAACAAGTAAATTTGCTGTAGGTGAGATAGTGACATGATACAAACATGTGGAGAATCTACCCATTGATAGAATTCCAAAAACAGTTCTAAAGGACAAGATCTCGAGGCCATCTTCTTTACAGACGCCTAGGAGGATTATTAGATAGTGAAGGAGAAGCCAGGCTAGAAACGAGTTGGTTTGGGTGGTTGGGAAGTTTATTATGGAAGGATTGGTGTCTGGTTCTGGCCAAATCGGCAACATAAGGGATATGTAATGTCCTGATGGATGACTTGATTTGTAACAAAGTAAGGAGCATTAAGGATTTTACGAAGGATTTTGGACTGAAAAGAATTGGATTCGAGAGGAATTAGATGGTTTAGTGGAGCCTCATAGCTCAACTCTGTATGTCCAGATGGGCCTTATAAGAGTCATGTAGATTAGTCTTTTGTAATGGATTGGCAATTTAGACCCTTTGTCTAAATGTACCCTTTGTAGTAAATGTTGCAATAGTCGGAATCGACGAGCAGTTTCCTGTCTTTTCAGTCTTGTATGAGGATTCCATGTCAGTCGTTTGTCCAGATTTAGTCCTAAGTAACGGATCTGCTCAACAGGAATAAGTGGGGTATTATTAAAAGATACTGTGTGGCAAGACGAAGGTTTACGACGAAGGGTAAATGTGATTTGGTGGGGTTTATTTTAATCCTCCAGTTTTGGCACCATTCTTCAAGGGTGGTGATGTGGGATTGGGATACAATGGAAGAATCATTATTCACTGACAATAGGCATACGTGGTGAGAATAGGATGGGTTGGGATGTCAGCTGTAAAACTGTATAAAGGATAGGACCAAGGATACTACCCTGAGGTACAATTACTTAATTTAAATAAATATTATTTTGGGATATCAGACATATAGAACATTTTGTGCTAGCAATAATACACTCTCAACCGAGCGCATTGTCTGTTAGAAAATGATGTCCAACCTCGGATTAAATTCTAAGCCGATGATCTTACATTTATTCAAATAACAAAAAAGATATTTCACCAACCTTTGGAATTCTATAGCCCAACACTTCGGCATCCTCTTTAGCACGATGGGACACAGTTGTTGGAGTTACATTGATACATCTTAGTAGTTCCATAGTGAATGCTTCGAGGTAGATGAGCCTGAAATTCATATAAGAAGTTCAAATTATAACAAGAATAAAAAAAAATATGAATAATTAGAAAGAAAATATATATAAATTCAACACTTATTTTTTACCATCCTTATTAATTCAAGATAAAAAAAATATAACATCAACAACCACTAGTTAAATATATCGAAACTCTCGAAACTAATTTATTAGTTAATTAGCCACAATAAAAAAAAGATAAGAAATTTTCTCTTATTATAAGCTCGTCCATAATGAGTTGTTAATAGTTGACCGTATTTAGATGTACGAAGAAGATGGCCGTGGTTACGTTCAGCTAAAGTAAGTGCCGATGTTTCGAACTGAATTCCACGCCTTCTTCAGGGTTAGTTTAAGCGCAGTTTCCGCCTGATTATTATATTTATTTACTTGAACACTCGTTTTTTTCTTTTATTTCTTAATGAGGTATTATATTGAGACGGAATCATCGCCAAGTGTCACCCTGATAAAGTCTTAAAATTCAGATCAAAACATCGGGACAAATAAATAAGTTTTGTTTATTTGTGTAACTTTGCTGACCGCACCACCGATCCTCTCCTCATATAAGTTGATCTGTTAAATCTTTACCGCTACAACCCATAAAGGGTTAGGGGTATACTTTGTAAGCAAGTACTGTTACTAGACCTACGGTTGTGCAAGGAGGTGATTTGGTCAGAATCAACAAGGGTACCCACTTTATGAGGCTGGGTGGAACTCGGTGAACCCGAGGGGCTGATTCACGGCTACAGTGAAACAGAAAATAATTATCTGCCACAACTGGATTAGAATCAAGGTGTTTGGAGTTAGTAGCACAGTGCCTTGACAATAAGCTACTCACTCCTAAACTATATTAAATTTAAAAACAAATGAATGTTGGTTAATAATAACATATGTTCAGCTTCTAAAAATATCTGATGTTGACTTTTTTTAGTCTTTTCACGCTTTGCACTCGGTACAACGTAAGTCTAGTATAACACTCTGAAGGGACTTGAAAGATTATTAGTGATTACAAAGAATGAAGTTATTTCACCGCAGTTTTTTAAGAAACAAATGTTTTCGTGTAGGTTTCTACTAAAATCAAAATATGCAAGATGCATGATAAATAAATAAACCGGTTTTACGTCGATAGAGAACGTACGAAGTGGATTAACGATGTATTATAAACTTTTATCTACATCTTTGTCAGATAACTGACTAAAAAAGCTACATATTCAACCAGGATTGAATGGTTTGTTCTGCCTGGAAAAAACAGGTGAACATTTTTTAGAAAAATGCATAAATCAACCTGCTATGCATTTTGGGAACTGCTCCAGAATTTACCATACTGTAGAAAATTATAAGATATAAATTTCGTTCTTATAACTTTTTTTTTTAAATATGTGTTCTTCAATGTCCATAAATATATCTTAATCAAATTTTATGCTTTCATACTTTAATTGGTTCTAAAGTTGTACTTTACGATTCTAGAGAACGTTTTTGTGAAAAAATGGCGTCGAGTTGCAAGTAGGTGACGTCAGAAACGTTGTCGAGTGCAAAGGGTTAATTATATTATGATGGTTATACAAGAGTAAGTCAATTATTATCCACAATATAGTTATACAATTTTATTGTAATGAAATAGGAAACTTGCAAGTACATCATTTTTCGATATAGTCCCCTTGCTTTTCAAAGCACTTGGTACATCGTTGTACAAGTTTCATGATGCCCTCATGAAGGGAGGTTTTCAGTTGAGCTGCGGATGGACTGCCCTTTAATGTCTCATTGAGTGGACCAGTGACTAGTGATAGTCAGAAAGGGCAAGATTGGGACTATATGGAGGATTAGCCAGTACTTCAACATTGAGTTTCTGAAGTGTTTCAGTAGTATGCCGACGGGCATTATCAATTAAAAAAAAATAATTAAACTATGTACCTCTGCAACCCGTATTAAGGGTTAAGGATACAGTACTTGATAAGAAAATACTGTTACTAGACTAACGGTTGTGCAACGAGGTGATTTAATGATCAACTCAATTTTGAAGTACTGGTACTTCATATAGTCCCGAACTTGTTTACTCAAAAGGCATTAAAGGGTAGTCGATTTACTTCGGACGAAGCAATGAAAGTAGCGCAGCATTCCTGGCTTGTAGTTCAACCGAAAACCTTCCTTTGTGAGGGCATGAAGCTTGTACAACGATGGACCAAGTGTGTTAAAAAGCAAGGGGATAATTTCGAAAAACATTATGTACTTGTAAGTTTCCTATTTGATTGCAATAAAATTTTATGACTAGATTGCGGATAATAATTGATTTACATCCGAATTTATTACAGAATAATTGTTTAGGTATTGATCGAAAATTCTTTTACCGAGGTTTATCCTTCATAGTGACCTGGTTTCCTTTCCCAATCACTGCATCCAGCTCGTTCTGCAGCTTGGTTTGGACGTGAGGATAGTGGAGAAGATAAAGAACGGCAAAGCCCAATGTCGCCGTTGATGTTTCTGGTCCAGCAAGGAACAGATCCAGTAGCAATATTATCAGCTGTTTCTCTGCAAATTTCAGACGTTTTAACTTACAGCATAATTTTCACATAGTATTTTTTATCAAAAACTTTATTAGCTAATTTACTCCAAAAAACTAACTGATCACATTTAATATACGTACCTAATAGTTTTTATTTATTTTTTTATTTTTAACAATACTCCATATTACGTAACCAACAAAACCTTACAACATGACCCCAAAATCCGTTATATCCTAGACATTATTCCTTCTAGATTTACCAACTTCCATCAAAACCTTATTTACTATCCTAATCTCTTGGCACAATCCCTATCTAGCCCTAACCACTCCTATAATCCTCCTAGAAGGTTGAAACGGCATTGGTCCCGATATCTTGATGAATTGTTGTAGGAGTTCTGGCAGTGGCCACCTTCTTCTCTCTAGTGATGAGTGTATGCGGCTCAAACGCTCTCACTTGGTCTCCCTGACCCTCAAAACCAGTGACGTGGCTGGGAAAGAAGCACTCGTATCTCTCCCTTATGTTCCGCACGGGAGTGGCATGGCTTAGCTCGGAGTTCCCCAGTAGAATGTAAATCTTGTATATAGGTGTGAATAAGTTTTCATTTCATTGTCTTCTGCATAAGTTATTTCGTTTTATTTTTATTAGGTGATTAGTTTTATTTAATTAATTTTGAAATATAATTATATTTTTATTTATAGAAATCAATGTAGGAATATCTTTTATTTATTTATTCCTTTAACATTATTATTTTAAATTTAGATTTTTTTCTTTTAATTTAGTGAGCACTATTTTTCTTATTTTTCTGTAGTTTTTTCTCTTCTACTGGAGTGTTATGCATGAATATTATATATTATTTAATAAATAACTCAAATAATATCCAATTATAGTCTCAAAACTTTATTTCTTTTATTCGTCCAACGTTTCGGCCAATCCGGCCATCTTCAGGGACATCTACTCAATACCACTTTGCAAACATATAATTTAAAACATTCTAAAACTTCATTCAGGCTATTCTGCCCAGGTCAAAACATTTATATCTAATTAGTTAATTATCCATTAAAAGTCAAAGATTATTTCTCTGCAAACACTATTGTGAGAGGTTGTGATAAATGTCTATTAATAGTGTTTGCAGAGAAATAATTTTTGACTGTGTTTTTAATGGATAATTAATTAATTAGATATAAATGTTTTGACCTGGGCAGAATAGCCTGAATTAAGTTTTAGAGTGTTTTAAATTATATGTTTGCAAAGTGGTATTGAGTAGATGTCCCTGAAGATGGCCGGATTGGCCGAAACGTTGGACGAATAAAAGAAATAAAGTTTTGAGACTATAATTGGATAGTATTTGAGTTATTTATTAAAGAATTACCAGTCTCAAGAAAATATTAAGATTATAAATTATATATTATGTGTGATATTGTATGATTGCGAATTTGAACGTTAATACTTAATTAGCGCACTTGCTCAGCCTCCACTGACTCATCACCAGTGATGCAGCGAGTGGGATGCGCTGGGATCTTATGGGCTCTGCTCTACCCCTCACAAGTGGGGGTTAGGATGGGCTCAGGGATCCTCAGGTCGATTGTGTAAATATTGTATATATGAGTGTAAATGTGACTAGATATTCTTTTAATTTTATCATTTAACTCACTTAACTACGCCGCAGAAACCTGGACACTTAGCCCAGCACTCTACTCCAAACTACAAGCAGCAGAGATGGATTTCTGGAGGAGATGCCTGGGAATAATCCGCCTGGATAGAATCAGGAATGAAGATATTAGAAGCAGGCTAGGGGTAACCGATGGAGTTCTGGAGAGGATTGGAAGGAGCAGACTGAAACGGTATGGGCACTATCAGCGGATGCCAGAACGTAGGTGGCCGAAGAGACTTCTGCTATGGGAACAACCAGGAAGACGGAGGAGAAGAAGACCCCGATCCCGGTGGAAGGACTGCGCAGAGGAAGACATGGTCGATAGGGGACTTTAGGAGGAAGATTGGTGGGATAGAGAAAAGTGGAGGGACCTGAATGATGGCAAAAAATCTCCAAAAGTAAGAAAAGTAAAAAAGTACATTACTTCCATCGTTTGACAACTGAATTTAAAATTTAACAATGATAAAAGTCAGTCAACAACCAGATAAAGTACTACCATACACGCATTATTTTCTCATTACTTAGGAAATTTTCTAAATTATTTCTATCATAAACCCAAAACTTGTTTCTTAGAGAACAGAATAAAGCAAATTAATGAATAAAAGAGAAATTTCATTTAATCGAGAAAGATTTCTCTGTCAATTTACATATTGGTTATGTTTCATCCTAACAAGTTTTAAAGAGTAATAGTCGCACGTATATTATTTTTAATTTGAAACTGCACCAGTTCTAAATCTAATCAGCAGTTAGTTAGAAGCTATTGCTATTTTGAAATTAATTTAATTTGGCTCTTGACTTTAAGGTAAACTTTGATAAATAGAAACGTTTAGGAAAAGGTAGATTACCTTGTTTTTACTTCACACTATACATATAATATATAGTAAGGGGGATATTATAGTAGAGGAAAATTTTTATTTCGAGTTTTCGACGAAAATACACGTTTTGAGATCCCCAGAGTCTATTTGAACTAACTAACTCAAACAGGAAAAATCATACGTAACTGAAATTACATATTTAGTGCAAGTAACGCTTTATAGAAACAATTTTTACTATTTTTAGATTTTTTAGAAAACAGCACAAACGATTTAGATTCAGAGATGTGTAAAAATTAGCTAAAGCTAAAACTAATTGTTAAAGTTGCCATGGATACGACCCTTATTCATGAATGAACCATTGATAAATAAATATCGTAACCATGGCAATTTTAGCTACTAGTTTCATAGTTGCCCAATTCTGCTGTACAATCAAATGATCTGTAATATCGGTTAGATTTTTATCCTTATTGATAGAGTTTAACCTGGCTTCAATGCAGAATTAAAAAAAATTCTTCCTCTAAGGCACCTTAAATTTTGTTAATTTGAAATAATCAATCATTTTACGTAGTTAACACTTATGAAAAATAATTTAAATATGGACTATGATAGAATTCGATGATTAACTAAATATAGAAATAGAGACAAGAAAATCGAAGACAGATTCAGAGTGCCCGATCTCACCTCATCACAGTCATTGTTGGAGCCAGAGCCTATTTGTACTATACACTATGCCCAGATTAATCTAGGTCCTACGGATAGTTAATTTGGGGCTTTAAATACTATGTTGGTAGAGAATAAAAAATAGAAATAGAAAATTTAAATATCCCCCGATATGGATGAGTCTATAAAGATAAAATAAGAGGTGAAAGAGATAGAAAGAGGAAGAGAAAGAAAAAGGAAAATGTGAATATGCACTATAATATGGTTGGTAAAAATAAAGAATAAAGTAAACAATATATGATATAAAAATAAATAATAGAAGATATAAAAGAGAAGAAAATATAAAAGTAAAAAAAACTACAAGAAAATGATAAATGATAAGATGGTTGTTAGAGAGAGAGAGAAATACTTTATTCATTCATGCTGCCCAAATACATAAGGTTGCTTCATTACACAGCATACTTATCAATCCGGAATCGGACATATATAAATTACATATTTTTACATGGTATAATAATATTATATACATTCTATAAAATAGAAAGAAAACATTTTTTTTCCCACAGTTTTCATTTACAATTACAAATTTCAGTATACACATCAAATACAAAGATTTAAATTTATTCCTTTTTTCTTTTTCCCTCTCTTGACCATTCCATTTCACAATTTTTATTTCATTTGATCGACAAATTCACTCTCCCGAATTCCCCCTCTCAGATTCTCCTCAGTGACCCGTTAAACAAATTCAATATCAGACAGCAGCGCGAGATCAAACCAGAGAAATACTAGTCACAGTAGTAGATCAGTTTACAGTAAAACAAACAAATAATTATAAATTACAAATAATGGTAAACATTTTACCAAAACAAAACTTATGTATTAAATCGAAAGGAAAATATAATAAAAAGTTGGTTAAAAGAAATACTAGATTGGATACATAAGTAAAAAAATAAATTAAAAACAAAAAATAATAGTAATAATAAAAATAAAATAATTTAATGAATAAATAAGTTAAAACACACAAATCGACAGGTCCACCTACTAAAATAAATAAATAAAACAATAAATAAACTAGAGCTAATACGCAAGCAGGCAATGGAGTATGATCCCCAGAGTCCAAAATAATATTTTATGGCAATATCCTCAATGCTAACACCTTAGTCCTCCTAAGAAGCTCCTTGTTCTATCTGGTATTGTTCCGCAAGATCCAAACCAGAGGCCTCTCACGGTGAACTATCTCTCTCTCCGAAGGTCTCGCGGAATTTTTCCTTGAGGAAAGGGATGCATTTTTCATATATTTCCATTTTTTTTCCCCTTTCCACTCCACCTTCCTGTTCCAGTCATTACTCTCAAATCTTACTGTCGGATCTAAGACCACAGCCGTTTCTGACTTTTGCAAATGCGACAATATCGGCGTATATTACGGATCCGTTGGTGTAAACGCAATAAACCTCCTCGAAGCAGGTGAAGTCTTTTCTTTCAAGGAACTTCATCAATTCTTCTTTGACCCTGTGGTGACGGCGTGTTGTAAGGAGGGATTTGTTGGGGCATTTTCCCAGCACATGGGCTGGTGTTTCAGACTCGCAAATGCGACAGAGGGACCCAACCTCTCCTTGCTGTCCACTGGCCCCTGGAACTCCATGCAGGGGTGCGTAGTTGATATTTAGTTTCAGGGCGTTCGCCCATTCTGACCCCGAGAGCACCTGCTTCTCACATATATATCTATTAGCTTTTTGGGATCTCTTTGAAATGGCGAACACCAATACTCTGCCACCTGCATTTGGCCCATTCTTCGAAAGCATTCTCACACAACGACTGCCGTAGAGCTCTCACACTTTGATAGCCCTGATCCACCGCCAGTCTATGGGTACATGCCGCGATTTCGACTTCGTAATTGAATGTAGACTGGAATGGGGCATCCGGAACATTCGACAGTCGCTGGGTAATGGACCAATGGTGCAGTGGAGGTTCCTATTGACAGCGGATCAGACCCAGTCCTCGATACCTCCTGGGTGCGTACAGCATCGCCGACGAGGTGTTAGCGGGGAGCCCGATGGTGGCCTTGATACTCCTGCGGATATTGGTATCAATGCCCTCCAATACCGTAGGACGTATCTTTGTAAGGGGAGCAGTCTGGAGAGGGTAAACAAGGCCCGGGAACAAGTATTGATTGACACCGTTGATCTTTTGTTCAGTAAAAGAACATTCAAAGAAAACTTCTTTGTAAGATAAAAATATATAGAAACAATAAAAGGAAAATTTAATAATAAAATAAATGAAAATTAAAGGATACTAATTGGATATATAATACTTCAAAATAAAACTAACCTAAATATCTCAGAATAAAACACATTAGTGAATAACATTGGTACATATTATTAAAATATTCCATAAGGTCTTCAATCATTGTTGGACAACAATTAGCTATAGTTGAAACTAATAACTAAAGTTGCCATGGATACGATATTTATTTATCAATGATTCATTCATAAATCTTCATTCATTCATAAAGCTATAGCTAAAATTGCCATGGATACGATATTTATTTATCAATGATTCATTCATGAATAAGGGTCGTATCTATGGTAATTTTAGCTATTAGTTTCATCTTTTGCTAATTTTTGCCAATCTCTGTCTTCAATTATATTAATAATTATCGTTTCAAAGAAAATTTATATCGATAAGATTCCAACAGATCTCTTTCAGCTCTTAACTTGATTCTCTTAAAATGACATTTTGAAAAATTTTAATTTTGAAATAGCATTTACCTGTAAAAGTACTTTTATTGCCTTCATGTTTCTTCATTTCATTTAAGAATGCATCAATCAAATCTCTGTTTTCGTAACTCGATACAGTTTTCTGATGTTCATCAACTATTCCCTTAAATTAAAAAAAAAATTATCTTTTTTAATTATTATGATATATTACAAGAGATCAATTAAGTGTCGAATGAAAAATGGTATTTCAGTTTTTTCTTATTTTTCTTATTTCTTGACATTTTATTATAAAGATCTTTGGCCTAGAATATCTTTGATATTGAATATTTATATAGATTATTTAAAAAAAACAAATCTATTTCACTACAACCTATGAAGGGTCAGTACTTTATAAGGAAGTACTTTACTGGACCAAGTTTGTCTGTAAGTTGTGCAAGGTGGTTATTTGTTCATAATCACACTGGGACCACCAGATTTTTCCCCTATCAAGAGTACACACTTTATGAAACTGGGTGAACCTCGGATCCCAAACCCACAGGGCTGACTCAGGGGTACAGTGAAACAGAAAATAATTATCTTCCACAACCTTATCACAGAGCTACCTACTCCAATAAAAATATATTCAACTCGAGTGAAAAAAACATTTATCTGAATTAAATTATATGTATATTTTTTTATTTATTTAATGTGATTTACAACTGTACAAATAATAAATACAATTAGTAAATATTGTATATATGTATGTATAGTTGACCGTAAAAATTGATAGGGAGATGGTCAGGGTTGCGGTCAATAGAGAAACAAAAATAGTTTACAACTATTTATTTTCCAACGTTTCGCCCCACTTTGCAGGGCTTCATCAGGGCTGTCCAAATAAATAAGTTGAACAAACTATTTTTATATTAAACTATATTTGGGAACTATTTTTGTTTTCTATTGACCGCAACCCTGACCATCTCCCTATATATCAATTAGTAAATATGTTGTATGTTTCATATTGACTTGAAAATCTTGGGAATGAACCACTCATTGGTGGTACTTCAAGCATTAATTTAAATTAGAAGGTCCCATGGCCATCTTTTTTTCAGACGCCTCGGAGGATTATCAGGGATTATTAAGGATGAGAGATTAAGAATTAATGGGTTAGGATGGGTAAGGAGTTTGGAATGAAAAGATGCATATCTGTTTTGAGCCAAATCTGCAACGAATGGGATGTTAAGGTCTTTGTGAATGAGTTTATTGGTAACGTAATAAAGGAGCTTCAAGGATTTTACGTAGGATTGGATACAGGTTTGGTAGAGCCCCAGAGCTCAATTCCATATGTCCAAATTGGTCTGATTATCGCAGTATATACTAATTTTTTGTGATGAATGGGAAGTTTAAAGCGTTTATCAATTAGGTGTTGCAGCAATCGGAATCTACGAGCAGTTTCTTGTCGTTTCAGTCTTGGGCCATCAGTGTACTAAGATATTTAAAATAATTTCATAAAATCAACTTCATTATGAAGGCCAGATTGAATTCTACAAATGAATGGGAATAGAGAATGAATCCGAAGAAATATTTGGTATCACCAATGATAAAACTGCCAATCCAATTAAAAATAAGGGAATCGATTAGAATTGATGTTGATCCGTTTAAAGTTATGAACAGAAAATACCTCCCACAACTCACGCACATGCATAATAGCAATTAATTTGCATATGCTGTGGCAACACTAGCGCCCCATGTGTCCAAGATAGTAAAAGACTAGCTGTGCCCCGAACCAAACGTCAAAAAGCTCAATTTTTCCTTCTGTGAAATATTCGCAAATCATCTTTGTTCCTCTACTTATTCCAATTAACATGCGAGAGTAACTTAGGAAAGAAGCTCCCGAACTTGGGACGAGGCTATCAGGGAGATAGGAAAATAAGAAGAGAGGGGATGCCACCTTCATCCTCATAAAAGTCCAGCTGGGTGAGTGCACTCTATTTTCATTTCTGTAACCGGATCTTCGGGCTCACTGGCGCATCCATGAATTTTGTTCGCTGAATTCACTTTAAATTTTTTTTTTTATCATTTATTTATTGTTATTTACAACTGTATAACATGTATACAACAAGTAAATTTGCTGTAGGTGAGATAGTGACATGGTACATACATGTGGAGAACCTACCTATTCATAGAACTCCAATAACATTTCTAGAGGAGAAGATCCCGAGGCCATCTTCTTTTCAGACGCCTAGGAGAATTATTAGGTAATGAAGGAGAAGCCAGGTTAGAAACAAGTGGATTTGGGTGGTTGGGAAGTTTTCCATGGAAGGAATGGTATCTGGTTTTGGCCAAATCGGCAACATATGGGACATTGAGGTCATGATAGATGACTTGATTTGTGACAAAGTAAGGAGTGTTAAGGATTTTACGAAGGATTTTGGACTGTAAGGATTGGATTCGAGAGGAATTTGATGGTTTAGTGGAGCCCCAAAGCTCAACTCCGTATGTCCAGATAGGCTATTGGTAATAATGGATTGGTAATTTAGACCGTTTGTCTATTAAATGTTGTAATAGTCGAAATTTACGAGCAGTTTCCTGTCATTTCAGTCTTGTATGAGGATTCCATGTCAGTCGTTTGTCGAGATGTAGTCCTATGTAACGGATCTGTTCGACAGGAATAAGTGGGGCATTATTAAAGGATATTGTTGGGCAAGAGGTCATTGGTTTACGACGAGGCGTAAATGTGATTTGGTGGGATTTATTAGAATTAATTTTTATCCTCCAATTTTGGCACCTTTCTTCAAGGGTGGTGATGAGGGATTGGAGGGTACAATAGACATGTATCATCGGCATACGTGGTGAGGATAGTGTTAGGATGGGTTGGGATGTCAGCTGTGAAAACTGTATAAAGGATAGGACCATAGGACTACACTGAGGTACACCAGCAGACTGACGGAATAGGGATAAATAAGCATCGTCTTTAAAATTTTAAAATTATATATTCACACACATTTCTTTTTCAATACCACATTATAACCTGTAATTTCATTGATTATTATATATTATTTCTCTCTAGTTCAATGTCCACAACTCTATACATTCATTTTCTTTCACGTAAAAGTTCTTCAATTTAATTAAAGTCCATTTATTAGCCCAACCATTATTCTAAAGTGAGCTAGCACCTGGCCTTCTGTTGAAGGTGTACTTAATACAGATGGACTTGGGATGATGGACATGATGGGGTTTGAGGACATTTTATAGCTTTAAAATTTTAGCTTAACTTCATTAGGGTTAAAACACTTAATTAGATTCAAGGACTTCATTAGATTCAAACACTTAAATGATGTAAACATAAATGAACAAAGTGAATTAGAAATTAAAAAGAGGTACAGTAAAATGTAAAAATTAAATAAGAATATTAAAAGGTTTTAGACAATTAATAAAAACAGAAAAAAATAACAGATAAAAAAGAAGAAATATAAAATACAGTACAAAGTAAAAGATGGGAAAAGGGGGATAAGAATAAAAAAAAGATAGGAAACATACCTAACGGTGCGAAAGTGAACTGTTAACAGAATGTTTAGAGAAGTAGTGGGGATTGACAGCAGAAAACTTCAAATTTGAAAATAATATTAAATTAAAAATTATCAGAAAATTAAAGGAAATGTTAAAAATAGGCAAACATTATATGATAATATTCATAGGTCATAGGGGGAAAGAAATTATTTTAAATAAAAAATTATACATACCCAAAAAGAATGGATACATTATATATAATGCAAAGACAATATACAAAATAAATAGGGGTACAGGGGTGTGTAAATTATATAGTAGAAACATTAATAATAAAGTAATTAATGTAAGTATACGTAAGTTGGGAGTAACATATGAATATGAAGTGAAAAATAAGATATAAAAATATAAAAGAAAAATAATGGATAGTAAATATAAAGTAATAAAGTAAGTAGGGGGGAGAGAATTAATTAATAAATAATTAAAAAATAAAGCCAAATAAAATTCATGACAGAGAAGTGAGCTTCTGAAATGCAGAATGTACAGAAAGAAGATTTATGGAGATTTTATAAGGGTTAAGATGTGACTTTATGATTGATTGAATTCTCTGTTAAATTTATATGAATGGATTTCGAAATGAGGCGGTTTTTTATGGTTTGAGACAGCAACAGGAATTGAAGATTGATCGAAGTTAAGAGAATAATTAAGGTTTATAGCGTGTTCTGACAATTTAAAGGCGAAAGGGTTACAGGAGCTGATAGAAGTTTTGTGTTAGGAAATAACGTTTTAAGTTGATTCTTAGTTTCGCCGGTATAGAAGGAATTACAACATGGGGTAGAACAAGGAACCCGGTAAACTACATGAAAAAACTGAAATAGGGTATTTTGAATTGCAGAAAAGACAGGAAATTTTGTTGTGGGACTTCAAGCCAAGACGTAGGGTAGGAATAGTGGATAGAGAAAATATTTTTACCTTAACAAAAGATGTGAGTTTGGTAAGAACAGCCTTGAGTTTATTGAATGACGTCAGTTCTGGACAAATGAACCTAAGAAAGGGCATTTGGTTCAGTATGCCTCCCGACATGTCTTGGAGGCGAAAACTGGCGTGGATGGTATCGATCAAAACTTGTGCTTTTTTGTCGTCCAACTCGAACCTTCTTCCAGATACAAGAGACCATAGAATGTTCATTATGCTTATGTCGAAAATGCTTGGCAAATCCACTCCGTCCTGTAAAATAAAATAAAATGATTTGATATTGAGACCTTAACATATATTTTAACTTAAAAGTTCAAAACCCACCAGTATAATTGAGCCAATGCAATAAGAAATCAATCAACATTTTTGTGAAACTGTGTTTTATAAGCTACTTGTCAAATACAGTTTGTTTGTGTATCTCAGGGTAGTGTTCTTGGTCCTATCTTTTGTACAGCTGATATCCCAACACTACCTAACCGCGTATGCATATGCCACAAGTCTATTATCAGTAAATAATGACTCTTCCATTGTATGGCAAGCTCTCCAATCCCACATCACTATCCTTAAAGAATGGAGTCAAAACTGTAGGATTAAAATTAATCCAATAAATCCATTAAATCAATCCAAATCACATTTATTCTCTCTTTTAAATCCATTACATCCTGCCCCACAGTATAATATCCAACTTATTTCTATCGAATTAATCCGTTACCTAGGACAATATCTGGACAAACAGCTATGGAAAAATATGGAATCCTCAAACAAGAATGAAATGACAGCTCTACGACTCGCGACTATTGCAACACTTTCTAGACAAACGGTCTAAGGTTCCTACTAATTACAAAGAAATTGAGCTTTGCGGTTCAATTAAATTATCGTATCCAATTCTTACCATCCAAAATCCTTCGTAAAATCCTTACTTTGTCACAAATCAAGTCATCTATCAGGATCTCGTTGTTCCATATATATAGCCAATTTGACCAGAACCAGACAGCAATTCTTCCATGATAAACGTCCCAACCATCCACACCCACTTTTTCTAGCCTGATTTCTCCTTCATTACCAGATAATCCTTATAGGCGTCTGAAAAGGATGTGTCCTCGAGATCTTTTAGAGAGTTCTATTAATCGGTATATTCTCCTTATGTCTGTGTCATACCGTTGTATAACTAACACCAAATTTCATGTTGTATGCATGAATTATTTATTTATTAATAATTTATATATAATTTATTTATTAATTGTAAATATCAATTAATAAATAAAATATCAATATTATTATGAAGTATAATATTGAGTATTATAACATATAGAGCAAACTGTAATGTGATTAAAGAATGATTGTATTCCATTTCTCCTTCTGGCAGGAGAAATGGAATACAGGTGACGAGAGGTCAGAATTATCCAGGATGTATGAGTCAGAAATATGACAGTAAGTTGAAAAACAATCACAAAACATTTAATGTGAAAGAATGTTGTTTAATCCCTAAATACATTTTAATGTAACTCAGTTGGAATATGCTATACGAAACTAACATTGTCAAGTTGTGTTGTATAAGCTGTATCTATATTTTTTTTTTTGAATTTTCGTTTCACAACATAAATCCAAGGCATAGCTTTTCTAAATTTTACTGAAAGGTAAAGTTAGAGCTTTTATAAGCGAATTAAAACTATTAATATAGCTCATAAAATGTAACAAATATGACAGTAAGTTGAATAAAATATCGTGGATGATATTGAGGAAAAACATCTGAAGTCACATGGATGTTTAAAAATAATGCCTGAATTGGTGTGTACGTTTAAATATAACGCTCGAAAGAAGACTGATACCTTTAGTACAAAGGGAAGTACAATCGTGGAAAATTGATGGTAGAAGAAGATGAGGTAGTCCAAAGAAAAGTTGGAACAATGAAATAGAAGTATTCTTGAGAAAACAGCCTAAGAGAGGTGTTAACGCCATAATATATATAATTACCTTGTAAATAGTATTTGAGTCTTATTAGTATTTAATTTAGTTACATTTATTTTTATTTGTATAGTTTTATTAAGATTTAGTTATTTGAAAAGAAAAATGTGTAATTATAGTTGTTTGTAATAATGAGTAATAGAGACAGTTGTTAGGGGTGATAATTGTTGCTAAGAAGCGTCACCTAGCAACGGACCGACCATCTTAGTTTTTTTAGAGCAGTTCCGGCTAATTTTTGGCTGTGGTAGCGTCTAAGCAGCCCTGTCTGCCCTTATAATTTAATAGTTTGGACATTTTTAGTGAGTTAGTGAGTCATTGCAGTTCGGAACCAGACCTTTTCTGTTTCCACTTTATTAATTGCAGTTCCGACTAATTACTGGCCCTGGTAGCGTCATTAACAGCCCTGCCTGCGTTCATTTTGTCGGCTCCCCTAATACAATACGACTGTAGGATATTCGGACCATCAATGAGCCACTACACCAACTCTGGACCATTGCAGCGATTTATTTAGCAACAAGAGCTGCGACCTATCTCGGCAGCACTCTTCCTGGGATCTATCGGAGTGGAGCAAACGTTTCGTCGAACAGTATTTATTTTACATATTTATATTGTTTGTAAATTTGTCTCTTTTGTTTTCTTAATTTATTTATCTAATTTTATTTTTATCTGAAAGGCCTTTTTATTTTTACATGCATATTTTAGTTTTTAGTTTTCAAATGTTTAAATTGAACCAAATAAATGTTAGCCAGTTTGTTTTGTTTTTTTTGTTTATTTTAAAGCCTTCCAACAAAAAGACATAGTCGATTTGAGGTAGCTTTAACAAGAGAGATGTGCTTTGGTTAGGTTTATCGGAAGGCAAACATACTAAACATATATATAACATACTAAACATATATTAGGCAACCACTACTTTAGTAGACAATCCTACTAAAACAAAGTCGATTTAGCTTTTATAATTGGATCTTATGAAGTCCTTGCGCTTACCTCAATCGATTTTCGATGGGATATTTTTAAATCTATACATTTTAAATATTCATTTGGGATCTTCAACATATTTTTTTAGTAAAACCTGAGAATATAGAATGAGAATCTATAGAAAACTATACACACTACTATATTTATTTTGTATCTATTGGTATTAAAATATGTTAAACTAGAGAAAATATCAAACCTTGCAATGTTTAAGGATGTGTTGGACAAGATCTTCAGTCTCAGCACTTATTTTGTCTTCCATTATGCTCCTATTTAAACCAAATGACTTTAAATGTTTCATGACGAACCTTTTCTGCTCATTGAAGAAATCACCGTCCACAAAAACGAGCCCTGGAAAAAAAAAATTTTAATATTTAGTAATAGCAATCGGCATTATTAATTTTTTATTATTAATATACACAATTTTGATCCATTTTACTCTCAACTTTTATTCTTAAAAAACTTTCCAACGTTTCGGCCCTCAGGCCATTTTCAAGGAGACAACCTCAAATATTGATGTTATCGTTTTTTATCTCATTTGCAGGCTAATTGCCCATGTCACATATAACGTTTTTTTTTATATCTTAAGTATAAAAAAAAACCCTTCGAATTCCTCTCGTGTTCAATCCTTACAATCCAAAATCCTTCATAAAATCCTCAATGCTCCTTACTTTGTCACAAATAAAATCATACAAGAAGACCTTAATGTTCCCTATGTAACCGATCTAGCCCGAACCAGATATCACTCCTTCCATCATAAACTCTCTAACCACTCAAACTCCCTAGTTTCTAATCTTGCATCCTCTTCCATTCCTGACAATCCTCCGAGGTGCCTGAAAAGAAGATGGCTAAGAGACCAGCTAATCTAAAATGTCATTAGAGTGCTACCAATGGGTAGTTTCTCTACACGCCTGTAACACTCCAATTTAACTTAGATCAGATTTACTA
>NW_027107458.1:790974-794862 GCF_000696795.3 Halyomorpha halys | reverse complement strand
CGCCTGTAACACTCCAATTTAACTTAGATCAGATTTACTAAATGTATTATAATGTACAGTTGTAAATAGCAATAAATAAATATAAAAAAAAAAAAAAAGTTTAAAAACATTTTTTACAATCAAACTCCTCCTTTTTAACTTATAACAGCTATTTTAAACTTAAGATATAAAAAAGTTATATGTGACATGGGCAATAAGCCTGCAAATGAGATAAAAAACGATGACATCAATATTTGAGGTTGTCTCCTTGAAAATGACCTGAGGGCTGAAATGTTGGAAAGTTTTTTAAGAATAAAAGTTGAGAGTAAAATGGATCAAAATTGGGTATGTTAATAATAAAATAAACCACTCTCAAGCAATCATATAATTAATATATAATTTATTAACTTCTTATTTCAACCTTTCGTTTTAATTTGTTTTATCTTTCAAGTACCTCTAAAGAGATTCTACGCTTAGATCATATTCTAAGGCAACGATATGATAGGAAAAGTGAATAGCAACATAAATAAGGAATATAAATACCATTTTCTGATCACTTTTTTTTTTAAATATTAATTTATTGATATTTACAACTGTACATTATAATACATTTAGTAAATCTGATCAAAGTTAAATTGGAGTGTTACAGGCGTATAGAGAAACTACCCATTGGTAGCACTCTAATGACATTTTACATTAGCTGGTCTCGTGGCCATCTTCTTTTGGCCTTATCTTCTTAGGCGCCTCGGAGGATTGTCAGGAATGGAAGAGGATGCAAGATTAGAAACTATGGGGTTTGAGTGGTTAGAGAGTTCATAATGGAAGGAGTGATATCTGCTTCGGGCTAGATCGGTAACATAGGGAACATTAAGGTCTTTATGTATGATTTTATTTGTGAAAAAGTAAGGAGCATTGAGGATTTTACGAAGGATTTTGGATTGTAAGGATTGAATACGAGAGGAATTTGAAGGTTTAGTGGAGCCCCAAAGCTCAACTCCATGTGTCCAAATTGGCCTTATTACAGTCATGTAGATTAGTCTTTTGTGATGTGTTGGAAGTTTAGACCGTTTGTCTAGTAAGTGCTGTAATAGTCGAAATCGTCGTGCAGTTTCTTGTCTTTTCAGTCTGGTGTGAGGATTCTAGGTTAATCGCTTGTCCAAGCGTTGTAGTCCAAGGTAGCGGATCTGTTGGACAGGGGTAAGAGTAACATCATTAAAAGAAACTGTAGGGCAGTCAGTTCTCTCTGATCACTTAAGAATGATTCTTTATTGTAGGGGAATAGGCCTTTTCTGATAGAAAAAATAATCATTATTTTAAATATTAACTAACTACAATCAATCTGAATTCAAATAATATGTATATATTATATATAAATAGTTGACCGAATTATTTGAACTATGAAGAAGATGGTCAGGGTTACGGTAAAAAAAAAGCAAAATAGTTTTTAACTATTTAATATAGTTCTAGTTTAATATAGTTATAGACGCTTCGCCCTATGCACGGCTTCATCAAGGCTGTTTCAAGCGATAGATTAAACAGCAAACCTATAAGTTGTTTAAGCCATCGCTTTGGACAGCCTTGATGGAGCCCAGCAGAGTGGGGCGAAACTTGGGACATTAAATGTTTCAAAACTATTTTGCTCTTTTTTGACCGCAACCCTGACCATCTTCTTCATAGTTCAAATTATATATAATTTTTGTCTCTTTGTATTTTTATTAATTTAAAGAAAATCAAAATAAAAAGGAAATTGTAGTATGGAAAAATCTCTGGTAAACGCGAAAGTTTCAACTTTCAGTTGAGATGAAATTAATCCTTTTACATTTCAAAATTGCATTTTTTTTATTATTAAGGATGATAATCTTCTTACTATATATTTCATAATGGTAAGTTAAAGTAAAATCTGACCATTACAATAACGACAATGGAAAAACAATCATTACCTACTTCTTTCATATTTTCTGTTCATTCATTGTTTACTGTTTAGACAAGAACAATTAGAGCTTTTTTTTCAGATAAACTAATTTTTTTTCGGTTGGCTCTATAGACCGTAAATCTTTAGTCTTCTCCAGGTCTACTTATCTTGGGCTCTTGCTTCCCAGTTTTTGCATGTAGCTCTTTCGCATCTTTTTCGATCTTGTCTATCCATCTGGTTTTTAACCTACCACGTGGTCTGTTACCAACTATACTGGCCTTCATTGATTTTTAGAGGTATCCTGTTGGATTGCTTCGAGCTAGTCCCACCCATTCTTAACCTCTTTGTGTTCATATCACGAGATATTGACTGACCAGTCTCTGGAAGCAGTTAACTGTTAGATCTTCTCCTCCTGTTGAGGCTCTTTACCCAGACATTTCTGTAATTGTACAGAGTACTTACCTTTGAAATTTTTCTATTTAGCAATCTGGAATACCTGTTAGAGCCCAGAACTCGCAGTCTTAAATAAACTAAATTAAAGATTTCTGTTTTTAGAATTCTTTTTATACTTCGTTGGTATGAAAAAACGGAAATGCACCTTTTAAGGTCATTTAAGTCCAAATAACAAAATCTTACAAAATTTTCTATTTAGTTAAAAACCAAGTTGAACGAAACTACAGCAACGTTTCGCTAAATTCAACTTGCCGAAACGGACAATATTAAATTATTGATTTTCTCCTTTTTTGGCATTTTCTCAAGAAATGCTTCGACATGTTTGATTAAATTAGTTATATCAATGTAAAATTCACGGATCTTTAGTCCCAGTTAGGTAGGTGCTGTACACATTGAAATAATTTTGAAAAGTGTAAATGCTAAATTTTCAAAAACTTTTATCCAAAGTAACTAAAAGTTTGGTTGTTTAAAATAGTTATAAATTTTCTTTTGCCAGCGAAAAAAATAAAGTAAAAAAAGAATTGTTGACATATAATAACCCTAAGTGTTTTTTTTTGTATCATGATATATGCTACAAAGACTATTAGAATTTGAGTTGTGCTGACCATATCTTTCTCCGAAGGCCCTGAACTGGAAGAAGAAGCCATCCGGCCTGGCATCGAACTGCTCCTTGGTGAGTAACTCCTTCACTACGTGGAGGTTAGTGCCAATGACGAGCTTGTCGTTTCCAAGTCTGACTCCAAGCAGAGGACCATACCTGTTACATCATCAGGATAATATAATTTGCAAACAGTCAAACAATTTATGTTGAAACAAAAACAAAAAACTGTATAAATAAATAAAATAAGTAATAATTCTAATAAGAAACATAAGAAACAACAAAGTAAATTTTTTTTTTCATAACCCCTATTTCTGAATTTCATTTATGGTTTTTAGCATGAATATATATTCTGGTCCTGCACTGTTTCCTTCTTCTGTACTGACCTACATTTTAAGGAGTTTTTACTTGTATTTTTGTTGTCGTGGGCGTTCTTCGAATTTTATAATGTGCTGGGGCATACATTAGTTTTGAAATTTAAACTTAACCTTAAAAAAAAAAAAAAAAACTTATTCCCTAAATTCGTGTACTGGCACGTCGTCACAAAGTGAAATAATGTTCTTTAATCCCTAAATACATTTTAATGCCTCTGATTCGGCGGGAATGTGCCATAAGAAATAACATTTATATCAAGTTGTGTTGTATAAACTATTTATTTATTTTTTGTTATAAATTTTCGTTTCACAATATAAATTCATAAATTTCTCAATTTCACTAAAAGTTAATGTTAGAGCTTTTATAAGATAATAACTATTAATAGTAATATAATATTAAAACTATTAATATAGGTTATAAAACGTAAAAGGAAAAAATAGATAGAAAAAGATTTTCACCATTTATTGAAAAATGTTCTTTTCTAAACACTCATAATTTTTGTCAAATCAAGACTTTTCCTACTCCAATTTTCAAAAAAAAAAAAAAAAAAAAAAAAAAATCCATGCAAAGA
>NW_027107458.1:771072-790193 GCF_000696795.3 Halyomorpha halys | reverse complement strand
AAAAAAAAAAAAAAAAAGTTAAGAGAAACAATAACATTATTGAAAGCATATGATTGCGAGAGAACTATAATTTTGTATTTATTTATATAATTTTATGTTTTATATTTATAGTGAAATTTAACTATATATTTAAAACATTATGTATCAAAGTGTTTGAGCTACCTACGAACTACAACAGAAAAAAAGACAATGAACAAGACATTAGAAGAACATAGTAAAAAAAAAACTACAAAACACTGTTATGGGTCCTTTCGTTCATAAGAATGGAAGATTAAGAAGCAAAATTTGCAGCCCATAATTTTGAGATACCATTCATGAGGTACACGTTTCTAAATCTATAGGAGATTAAAAATAAAGTAAAGAAAAATGGGAACGAGGAATGGGAAAGTTTACTCCATAACCACCTTCGGGTGGTCGAAGACCTCAATCTTGCTTGGCTGCTTTCAAATAGAGTTACGTCCATAATAAGCAGGTTAAGAATTTGACAAACCAAGATGACTCCTCTACACCAGTTTTTAGGGCGGGATCGATCGACATGCCATGCCTAGCCTGTGATAACGCAACTCACTTTGCTAATATTCAACATCTGTTCCGATACCTAAACTACCAGAAAGAATGAAACAATCTTAAAATTAAAAAAAAAAAAAAAAAAAAAATCCATGCAAAGACCATTTTAGTATTAATCATTCAAATATTTGATTTAAAAAAAATTAATCCGACTAGGAACAATGTTCACTACTGTCCCAGGCAGTCGAAGCGGTATTAAAAAAACCTAAAAAAACAAAAACAAAACAAAAATAAAAATAAAGAAAATTAATTTATATATGTATATATAGTTGACCGTAAAAAGTGATGTATAGGAAGATGGTCAGGTTTGCGGTCAAAGGAGAAACAAAAATAGTTTACAACTATTTATTTTCCCACATTTCCCCTAACTTTGTAGGGCTTCATCAGGGCTAAAAAGATACAAAATGATAAAATGATAAGAATAAAAATAAGTAACAATGGCAAGAGTAAACATTTTTTATATAAAAATACGTAAAATATACAGTTAAAAAATACAGAAGATGTACATAAAACAAAAACAATACGGGGAAGGAAAAAAAAATTGAGATTAAATAAACGTCATGAAAAAATAATAATTATACATAAATAAGTAAAAATAAAGATATAAAATAATAATAAATTAGCAAAGAAAAAGTCAAGACAGCCTACCAGTTCAGAACAAGCGGGTGAACTGTAGGCAACAATGAAGCGGATTATGTACATCTCTTGTATTTTTTAACTGTATATTTTACGTATTTTTATATAAAAAATTTTTACTCTTGCCATTGTTACTTATTTTTATTCTTATCATTGTATCTTATCTTTGTATTTTTATTCTTATCATTGTATCATTTTGTATCTTTTTAGCCCTGATGAAGCCCTACAAAGTGGGGCGAAACGTCGGAAAATAAATAGTTGTAAACTATTTTTGTTTCTCCTTGACCGAAAAATTAATTTTTAATATGCTGACTGAAGTGAAGAGGAAGATGGGGAACAGAAAAAGACAAAATATTAAAGATGTATAGACTATATATTTTTCAGGCTCCGCAGACCTTGTAGATCTTTGGCGCCCGAACCAGCCTTCTCCACGCCTGCCTGTCTTGGGCAACTGCTCACGAGTTTGCTGCATGCAGCTCTTTCACATATTTGTTGATTCAGTCTGGTTTTTGTTCTCCAACGTGATCTCTTGCCAAATATATTGGCATTCATAGTTATGTAGATGTGTCTTGATCGATTGCTTCGAGCCACATATTGATCCTATTTTAACATACTTGCCTACATGTAATGAGATATTGACAGAACCAGTCTCCGCAACCAGTTCTCTGTTGGTCCCTACCTTCTCTGTGTTAAGGTATGATAACTTTAATGAAAACTATGTATAATTACTAGCAAAAATGTATGGGTCCGCCATGTATACGTAGGGGTAATAAAAAGAGGCGGGTTTTTTCAAAACGTTAAAAATAATTAATTCTTCATTCGGAGCTCTATATATTTAAAACTATCATTTACAATAGAAAATCTAAGAGAACATCATTTAAAGTAGAATAAATTTGCTAAACTGTAAGCTAAAATAGAGCTATTTACGTTCAATAGTTCTCAAAAAACTTGTTAAAAAGCAATATTTCATACAAATGTTGTACAGAACGTACTGAATGATCAGTAGTTAGTGAATTTATTTTGGAAAATCTATATCTCAAAAACCATTTGGCGTACAGAGGTTTATTAGCACTCAAATTATAGCTAGTTTATTGGATTATGAAGTGGTTTATGACGTTTATCGTTACTTTATAGTAAGTTAAATGTGACTTAACTTAGTTAAAAAAATGAGAACTTTATTTTTAAGTTCTGCCAGACATATGTGCGTCTTATGTATCTAGAAATAGATTTCTAGAACAACTAGAAATTAACAGCTTGTGTATTTATTTTGTCAAATATCATAAAAACTACTACTGCTACAAAGATAAACGTTATAAACTATTTTATAGTAAATTTAACTAGCTTTAATTTGAGTGCTGACAGACATCTGTACGTCCTATGGTTTTTGAAATAAAGTTTTTCAATTCTCAAACTTATTGTCCTAACAACAATATTTGAAGACTAATAGACATCTGTACGTCACATAGTTCCTGAGATATAGATTTCTCAAAATAAATTAACTAACTACTTGTTAGTATAAGTAGTATCTTACAGTAAATGTTTTTAAAATGTTGCTTCTTAAAAAGCTATATCTCGAGAACTAGTGAATGTTCTATTTGGGCTCACATTTTAGCAAATTTACTCTACTTTAAATGATGTTCTCTTAGATTTTCTATTGTTGGTAGTTTTTAAGTTGTAGAGCTCCGATTGAAAAAATGTTTTTTTAATGTTTTGATACAGCCGCCATTTTTTATTCCTCCTAACTTATACTTGGTAGACTCATCAGTTTTGACTAGTAATTATAAATATTTTTTATTAAAGTAATCTAAAAGTGGGTTGAAATAACTGCCTTTTTTTTCCTTCTGGCTCTTGGGCTAATAGGAAATCAATGTTTATTATCATCAAAGCAACTTCAAGATTTCCAAATTGAGTGACAAAAAAAAAAAAGTTTTCGCCCATATATGAAAAAGCACCACTCCTCGTGGCGTCACTCTCTCTCTTAAATTCATAAACACTGAGAATCTGGTTAAATTATATATTTAAACTAATTTTAATGATAACTCTGTTCTATTTAAGAAATGTACTGCAAAAGAAAAACAAATTAACGTTAAGGACTATAATTAATAATTAATTTAATTAGGACTAATTAAAAAATATAAAACTTGAATAAGTTTTCAAGTTTTATCTCATGTCTAAATAATTTGTTTTTTCCCTATAATGGGGCGCATAATCATGGTTCTTCATCCACGTGACTACTTACTGGCTACCTAATAACGCCTTGCTAATTTCTGCCAATTAACCTAACAGGGTTTACGTAGTGAACTTTCTTTATTCTGGATAAAGTATCAGTGATTATATTTCAGATTTATTGGACGTGATGTAATTTCCTTCCTCAACTTATAATCTATCTAAAAAAAAAAAAATCAAATCGAACAGTTCCAAAAACAATAGTTCAAACAAACCCTTTAACATTTTATATTATGTATGTATAATCTTTATTTATTATAATTTTTTACTTCCACTTTTAGCGACCTCGATTATTAGGGTGGAGGACGTGTGTGCATGCGTGCGTGTGTGTGTGTGTGTACAGATATGATTTTTACTTAGGATTTATTTATATCTTCATTTTATTATTTAGTTTTATCATATACTTTAGATGCTCTTCTGTTTTAATTTTTTTTAATTTAATAGTATCCTGTATATTGTATATTGCGTTATATGTTGTACGTATTATGCTCTTATATTTAGACAGATTCTTTCCATACTTCATATGAACTTATTACCTTCATTATTAAAAATTTATAAGAAATTATATAGAATTTGTAAATTCTATCATTATTATTCTTTAATATTCAATAATTCCATTCATTTACTTATTTTATTTTATTATCATATTATTATTTGTAATTAGTTTAGAGATATAAATTAAATCATAGGTTTTAAATCTAAAAAAATTGTAAATTCTAATACATAGACCGTCACAGCCTTCACAATGTCCCAATAATTAAATGTGTAATAACCATAACTTTTATTTGCTGTCTGTTGTTTAGGAAGTAGGGAATAGTAGTATAATAAAGTGTAAAGTAAATGTGAACACGATGTAGTATAAATATAAGAGTTAAAATTTGGTTAAAACTTGTCCAGTAATTGCGTTTACGAACGACAAACTGCCTATGATATAATAATATCATAAACATTTATATTTTAGAACAATTCACCAAAATTTAACAAGCGATGTGGTATAATTTATGACTAGAATGAGATTTTTTTTTCTGCTATATCGATTTAATTTCTCATATAATTTTATCATACATATTTCTGGAGGAGAAGATATGTGTGCACTGATCTCGTGAACTGAAGGCAAGGAGGTTAAGATAGACTGGGTATGTTGCTCGAAGCGATCCATCAGGACTCCTGTACAATGAATGCCAGTATAGTAGGCAAGAGACCACGTGGGAGGAAAAAAAACAAATAGGTATGCAGTATCACATGATAGGCTTGCATGGAGAAGGCTGGTTCGGGCGGCCAAAGATCTACAAGACTGTAGAGCCAACCGAAAAAAAAAATTTAATATTTCACCGTTATTACACATTTTAAAACATTTTTTTTCATTTAAGTTCATATTTTCGTCGATATTTCTCATTGTATTTTACAGATTATTTATTTGTTTCAGCTTCTTTAGTTGTTTCATCCGCTGGACTGGGTTTCGGTATGCTACAAAGTTTTTCGTTAAATCGGAACTAACCAAGATCGTTTTTGTTACGGCGGGTAGGGGTTCGAAAGGAACCTTTACTAGCCCAACCGTGAAAAGAAAAGAATAGCCTAATTTTGTTATTTTTGTATTTTTAAATAAGTAAACATAATAAGAAGGAACACAAAATATACAACTAGAAACAAAAGGAAAGCTTAACACTAACAATAAAAAGGAAACTGGAAGAGAATAAGTGAAAAAAGAAGACGAGAAAAACGAAATTAATTAATGGCGGAATGGAGTACCTTACAAATTTTTTTTTCTATAAAAAAATAACTAAAAAAAAGATGAAATAAAATGTACAATAAAAAAATTCGACAACCGGAGGACCTTGAGAAAAAAAATTAAAAAGAAAAATATCCGGCCCGGAGGACCAAAATGTTACGGTGGGTAAGGAACCTTTACTAGCTCAACTGCGAAAAGAAAAGAATAGCCGAATTTTGTATTTTTAAATAAGTAAACATAATAAGAAGGAACACAAAATATACAACCAGAAACAAATGGAAAGCTTAACACTATTATAAAATTAAATTAATTGAACAAAAGATAAAAAAAAAGTCTTATTTCACCGGAGATTGGTGGGGCCCCGGTTGTAGTTGTTCTGGGTGGATATTCTCGTGGAAGTAGATCGACAAAAGGGACGTACGTCCGCCTTGTCCTCTTGGAGGATGAGTTGAAGAAGCCCGCCCGCCGTGGCTGAGATGATTTAGCTGGCTAAGATGGCCAGAATGCTGGCAACTATGAGTGCGTAGTGAGAAGAAAATGAAGAAGATATGTGTATGCAGTGAGATGTTAAGTCCTTCTATTTTTTATTTTAAAAATCAATAGCGAGAAGTTGTTTTGTTTTTTGACTTAATAAAAATCACATGTTTCAATAATCGATTTGTGGACCATATTTTGGCCGCAACAGTTTTTAAGAATTACTTGTTGCTATAGCATCCAAAGTTCCTGGTCTTTATATTGTGAAATACTGACTGTTTACATTCCTATATTCGATACTAGGGCGACCAGCCGGAATGAAAACTTGACCTCTCCTCCCACTCTGATTAGAATAGGTTGATTAGATGTGAAAATTCCACCCTCCCCCTCTCCCTTCCATGTGTCAGAAATGACAAAGGTAATTAAAAAAATAAATAAAAGAATCCTACTGTTTCTCTCTCTATGTCTTAATACATCCTAACAAGTCCTTATCTAAGGTTACTGTGACGTAAATTTCTTTCGAATCCTGGGATGCTCCTTATGATGACAAACATTCTTTCTAGGTTAGCAGCTAGACTGGAGGGCTCTGAATCTCAGATTAGAACAGGTTCTGTTACGAAACCGTGAAGCCACAGCTTAAGGTTTCATCAGATTATTCGAGACTTATTTGTTTTCATTATGTAACAGAAAAGCATATTCATTTCATTTTTACACGAGAGGCTAACAGCTTACAAATTTAAGGAAGTGAAAAGATCTGATTTACAATAGGGGTATTCATGATGTTGTGTTAAATGTTAAATGTTTTACCATGTTAAATGTTATAACTATAAGATTGTGAGCAGCCCTTTTTGAAGTCATGTTAAACGTTAAATGCATAAGAGCCCCTAGCGGATTTTCTCAGCAACTTGTTGTATAAGCCTTTATGTTTATAACCTTCCTTCCAGACCCTCATGTTATTGTTTACTTCAGTTTTGATTTAAGTAATTAATTACAACATGCCTAGAGTGAGTGAAAAGTGGAATTAGTGTGAAAGTTTAGCTTATGAAATGAAAAAATAACTTTATTCTGGGACATATGTCCCCTAAGAATAATTAGATGGTTCATATAGTGAGATTTTTATCTCGCGAGCGTTTACAAATTTTCAGATAGTAGAATGAAATTACATTGTTTTTTTTACTGTTTTTTTTTCTCAAATGTATCATTAAAATTATCCATTCTGGTTTAATAACAGGGATATGAATACCACAAACACACGAAAGAACTGAGCTGTCACAACAAAAATGGCGGCGATCTCAACTGGGCTATTGTGTAACGTCATTCTCCATCTTATTTAACAGACCAAGTAACAGACTCTCAGCCATGTTAAATGTTATTTCGTTTTACCACGGTAAAAGAAGGCAATTTTTTTCGATTTAACATGAGTTTTTATCCATTTAACACGCTTTAACATGTTAAACCAAAGATCATGAATGCCCCTAATATTTTAAATTAAAATAGGAAGGTGATATCGGTGGTAGTTAACTACACTTCTTGCATTCTATCCCTTTAGAATTACTTTAGAGATATCCAGTATAGAGGATCTATGTCTTTATAATATATTTAAGAGGATCAATATTTTCTTATAATATAGTATTGTAATAAAATCAATTCATCGAACATTACATAATAAAACTTGGAACTTGATAATGGCATAATGCATAGACATTTCTGATAGAATAAAAGCAGATTTCGATCTGGGTGTTTCAACTTCTTTAGAGTGAAGCACGCAATGGAAATTTGACACTCGCCCACTTACCAATTTGCTTGTTATTCCATCCCGATCTAATTTCTCCTGGGTAACTGTCTCTATTAAACGAGATTTGTTCATTTCGTGGGCGATTGTAATAGATAAGTTAGTATAATAAACAACAAACCAAAAAGGATTTACTGAAGTTATTATAGTATATACACAAGTCATAATAATTATTACTAACCCGACAGGAGTATCCTACTTTTTTGTACCCTAAGAGGTGTCTCGTAAGGATTTTGCTCAAGGTAGACCATTAGTACTATATTTTTTAAATAATTGGATGTGATGATGATAAAAATCTTTACGATTACTTTCAATACAATATGAAATTGAAATTATAAATTGTAGCTCTTTCATTGAAGTTCTGGCCAATGCAGACGACGTCGTCATCATCGGTAGATCTCTGCAGAGCATTAGGACTGCTTTCGAAGCAATGGATGTCGAAGCAAAAAGGATGAGGCTGCATATTAATGGGGAAAAAACCAAGATTATGCTGTTGGGTAAGAAGCCTCTGGACCAGAGGATGAGTCGCCTGGAAATGGGCCCCTATAATTTCGAAGTGGTAAATAAGAGGATTTACTTATCTTGGCTCTATTATCAATGAGAACCAGGATGAAGAAGAAGAAGTTAAAAGCAGAATTAAAGCTGGAAAAAGAGCATATTTCTCCATTGTAAGGCTAATTAAAAGCAGACTTGTTAGTCGTACCACCAAGTTCACCCTGTACGAAACGTTGATAAGGCCAGTCGTCACATGCTGTGAAGAAACTTGGACGCTAAGCAATAAAAGCATTGACCTGCCAGACAGGTTTGAAAGAGTAATTCTGAGGAGAATCTTAGGGCCCGTATGCGAGAATGGTAATTGGCGAAAAAGAAAAAAATGGTGAACATTTTGTCTCTATAAGGAATGTAACATCTCCGCGTACATAAGGATACAGAGGCTTAAATGGCTTGGCCATGTAATGAAGATGAGCGAGGAAAGAGTGGCACATAAACTGTACAGTTACGTTCCGGATGGTGTGCGGCAACGTGGTAGGCCGAAGGGCCGATGGAGCGATGCTGTGAGGTGGGATCTGGGACAACTTAGGATCCCAATAACCCTTACAGAAGATAGAGAAAGATGGTTGGCGGCCTTTGAGCAGGCCGAGGGCAGCTTCTTGCGCCTGTTGTGCCAGTAAAAGAAGAGCTTCTTCTCTTTCATCTGGAGATGAAGAATCCATATTTTCTAAGATTATTTCGGCTCATGATTTAAAATAAAAAACGCACACCACCTAGTGAGTAAAATGATCAAATGAGGAAAAAAAATCAAAGTTAGGTGTGTAAATTGGTGAGAGAAATGTTCATTCTTACCGTTGCGAGGGAGTCAGAGCAAAACTAAATTGGGTATAGGTGGGAAGGTAAAAGGGAGAAAAACATAAACAATCGGTAACAACAATATCAAAGGGTCAACAAAAGTTAGACAAAAGTATAAACAAAAAAGATGAAAAACTAGGGAAATATAGACATTTATTTCTCATCATAAGGAAAGTGCTCAAGGCTTCACCTCTCAAGAGTTAAGTAATACGATTTTTCGATAAATTAAAAAATAACGTTAAACCGTCAAAATTTATTAGGGCCCGGTTGCACCAATCCCCGTTAAAACTAAGATCTGTATAGCTCATATTTATCCAAGAGTTTACTAAAACCACAGTAACTTACCGACCAGTTTCTGCTATACAGTTTTATTAACCAGGTTACCGAAACTGTAATATCCATCGATATAACCATCAACCGTAATAACTATTGTTGTTTACCCACTTTTCACGTTTCCTCTAAAAAAAAAACTTTGTCATCTTTGTAACGTATTTTTTGATTGTGAGTCTGGCTGTTTGCAGCGCAGAACCCACTTGGCGGCAAGATTTCGAGCTAACATGTTAAATTCCTCCTATAATTCCTCCTCTTCAATTATTTTCTTAACCCACGTTACTAGTTATGATCAACATATATTATTATTGTTGTTTTCAATTTTTTTTTTTCTATTCATTTCTTTTGTTAAACTTAATATATATTTTGCTTCTTTATCAAATATTCTGGTTACATATTTGTTACATATATTTTTTTTCTCCCAATTTTCTTTTTTCTTTCCTTAAATTTAATTTTTAAATTATTATTAAACTAAAATATTCATATTCTCTGCATTATATAACTTAAATTTTTTATTTTATTTCCTTAATTATGTTATTTTACCTACTTTTTCAATTGCCTTTGCATACATTTTATTTTCCACTTCTTTCATCACTTTAAATTTTATTAATTCCATTCTGTACAATTATTTACTTTATGTCATTCTATTTATATTTTCTGTATTCATTGGTTCTGTTCTTAGCCCTGATGAAGGCTAGAAATTCTAGTCGAAACGTTGGCACAATTAAATAAGTTTCTTCAACTTATTTTTGTTATATTTTGACCGCACTCCCCAACTATCTTCTCCTCGTATAAGTCATCCACTGTCAAATATCTCTCACGATTGTAATAACCATCGTTAGATCGCATTAGTGTTTCCAAAAATTCAAATCAAATATTGTTTCAAGTTCATAATTAGTTTTTCTGTATTTTCTTTACGTCATTTACGCACAGCTAAGGTAAGTAGCATTTATCATACTATAGTTAACATAAAACTAAAGACATTTTAAATCATTAAATCATAATGTATTAGAACAAATAATAGAACCTTTTTTTCTACTCATTTAAAATTCCATGCACTTGAATAAATCATTATTAGTAAAAAAAATTGCCAACAGTATTGAATCAAAAGTGTAAATGTTATCTGAACACAAATAATTTAAGTTTACATAAAAGAAATAGAAAAGTGTCTTGATTTAATTTTTCTTTCTCATTATTGTAATTATATTGAAATTTCTGTTTCAGCATGAACAAGAAAAGCTCGAATTTCTCACGAAGGGAGGAGCAAATTCTCTTAGGATTGGTAAAAAATATATCAGTATCATCAAAAATAAAAACCTGACAATGCTAAATCCAAACAACAACTAGCCTATAGGAAAGAAACAGAAACCAACATATGTAATTAAGGACGCCTAATAAATTAATAAATAAATACGAAAAGATGAAGGACACAAAAAAAAAAAAAATTCTGCCCACAAGCAGTACTTGATGGTAATATAGGGTGTTTTTTTAAGCCCGATAGAACTTGAAATTGTAAAAAATAACACAAAAAATTAAATTGTAATCAAAATTTTTTTTTTATTCGAAAGATCAATACGTGACATTAACATTTGAAAATGATTTCGGGCATATGGGCACCGCGGCTGTTCTTGACGAAGCGCATTCTGGACGTCCAATTTTGGGCCACTTTTTCGAGCACTGCTGGCCGTATGTCACGAATAACACGAACAATGCTGGCCTCCAAGGCGTCAATTGTTGCTGGTTTATCAGCATAAACCAGTGACTTCACGTAGCCCCACAGGAAATAATCGAGAGGTGTCAAATCGCACGACCATATGCGGCAATTTTGCTTATTAACAAACCCGTTAAGCCAAAAATGCGCCTCATCGCTGAACACAATTTTACAGAATGCGCTTCGTCAAGAACAGCCGCGGTGCCCATATGCCCGAAATCATTTTCAAATGTTAAAGTCACGTATTGATCTTTCGAATAAAAAAAAAATTTTGATTACAATTTAATTTTTTGTGTTATTTTTTACAATTTCAAGTTCTATCGGGCTTAAAAAAACACCCTATATAAGGTGGAGTAATAGCCATAGGCGGGCTAATTAATTTTTTTTTTAATAAATTTATTTGTTGTTATTTACAACTGTATATAAATATATACATCAAAGTAAATCTGCTGTAAGTGATATAATGACATGATACAAACATGTGGAGAATCTACCCATTGATAGAACTCCAATAATATTTCTAGAGGAGAAGATCTCGAGACCATCTTTTTTTCAGATGCCTAGGAGAATTATTTGGTAATGAAGGAGAAGCCAGGTTAGAAACAAGTGGATTTGTGCTGTTGGGAAGTTTTTACATAGAAGGATGGGTATCAGATTCTGACCACATTGGCAATGTATGGGACATTGAGGCCCTGATGACTTGATTCGTGACAAAGTAAGGAGCATTAAGTATCATACGGAGGATTTTAGACTGTAAGGATTGGATTCGGGAGGAATTTGAAGGTTTAGTTGAGCCCCAAAGTTGGTATGTCCAGATAGGCCTTACAATAGTCATTTAGATCAGTCTTTTGTTATGGATTAGCAGTTTAGACCGTTTATTTATTAAATGTTATAATAGTCGGAATCGTCGAGAATTGATTTGGTCAAGAACGGAATTTTTTTTTCGTTACTCATCAACGGCGAAAAATCTCGATCAAATCCATTTTATTGAATTTGGAAAGAAATGGAATAATACAATACATCTCCGCTAGATATCAGATCCAACTGAAACTATGGAAGTTTCCTTGTATGGTTAGGTAACTGAAGATTTTCTCTAACTCTCAGTTTAATCAGCTATCATTGCCCAACAAACCTTATAGTACAAGAGACAAAAAGAGAAAAAAGTCAGTTACTTCACCCCACTTTTTTATTACTTTAATGAAAACTATGTATAATTACTAGTCAAAATTGATGAGTCTGTCAAATATAAGTAGAGAGAATAAAAGATGGCGGCTTTTAAAAAATGTTTAAAATAATTAATTTTTCATTCGGAGCTCTACATCTTTAGAACTACCAACAACACTAGAAAACCCTAGTAAGCCCTAATAGAGAGAGCTATTTACATTCAATAGTTCTCGAGATAAAGCTTTTTAAAAAACATTTCATAAAAATTTTGTATGGGACGTACTGAAAGATCAGTAGTTAGTGAATTTATTTTGAAAAACATCTATCCCAAAAACCATTTGAGTAGCACGCAAATTAAAGCTAGTGATTTTATTAAAGTTAATGAGCTATAAAGTAGTTTATGATTTTCATCTTCGAAGGTGTAATAGTTTACTTGAAATTCGCTGAAATAAATCATAAAAACTACTACCCCTACGAAGATAAGTGTCATGAACTACATTTTAATAAGTTCAATTTCCTTTATTTTGAGTGCTGGCAGACATATGTACGTCTTATGGATCGAGAGATATATTTTTTCAAAAATCCAAAATTTTATACGAACAACTATAAATTAACATTTTGTGAGTTTATTTTGTCAAGTATCATAAAAACTACTACTCCTACAAAGATAAACATAATTAACTATTTCGTAGTAAATTTAACTAGCTTTAATTTGAGCGCTGGCTGACATCTGTACGTCCAACGGTTTCTGAAATGAAGTTTTTCATAAATCAAACTTATTGTCCGAACAACTATAAATCTATTTATTTTAGCAAATATTATGAAAACTACTATTCCTATGAAGGTAAAGGTCATAAACTTCTTTATAGTACATTAAACTAGCTTTAATTAGAGTGCTAATAGACATCTATACGTCACATAGTTCCTGAGATTTCTCAAAATAAATTAGGGCTCATATTTTAGCAAATTTACGCTTCTTTAAATAATTTTCTTTTAGACTTTTTAGTGTTGTTGGTAGTTTCTAGGATATAGAGCTCCGACTGAAAAATTAATGTTTTTTAAGGTTTCGAAACAGCCACCATTTTGTGTTCCCCTTACCTATACTTGGTAGCCTTTATTTACTATTATTATTATTGGGTACCCTTAATTGGGTAAAAATCTGGCGGTCGAGCGTGATTCTGACCAAATCACCTCCTTGCACAACCGTTGGTACTAGTAACAGTACTTCTTTACAAAGTACTGAACCCCAGACTATCCATGGGTTATAGCAGTAGAGATTTAATTTAATATTTTTTAATAAAAATGATATTGTAAAAAATTAAAAAAAATATATTTTATTATATACCTTTGTGTAAATTAGTATTTACTTACAAGAAACACAATATAAATCACTACGTGATATGATGGTATATATATTATTTCAGAAACTGAATTACTACATAAAAAAAATCCTTCCGAGAACTAATTTACTGAAAGAAGCATAGTTGAAAAATTCATCTTAAAAAATCATAAGTTACTAATCACTAAAGCTTCAATTGAAGGGAATTCAATTGAAAGTTCAAAAGTGTTAGATATTTGGTATAATTTGTATTAAAAATTTGTTGAAAATATATTTTAGACAGAATATTCTTTAATAATTTCTCCAGAAAACTTATGAATATCTCCGGAACCCCGGACTGATTGGGAAGTTTAGAATAGACCCGTGGTATTATACTTCGTACACTCTCAAACAAAGAATTATGACGCAAATGTTCTAAATATGAATAGATCAGATGCATCAGATATGTGTAACCAAGGAGTTCCTGGCAGTGTAGGGCTCTACGTCCTGTCGGGGTGGGGGGGGGGGGTGAATTCCCACTTGTGACGAAGAACTAGCCGTACTACGAAGATAAGAAGTTGGACCAGAGAGTCCTCCGGACAGAGCAGAAGAGGACAGTGTCTGATATACAAAAGTTTAACAAGAGATAACAAAACCGTCATGCAATCTTTTAGAATTTTCAATCTGAGAAAACAAATAACAGGTTTTCCGGTTCCATCCTTTAGTTATTCATAAATTCTGTTATATTTTGCATTTAAACATTGTTTTTATTGCTAACAATAAGAATTAGTAATTTTTTTTTAATAAACAAAATTAAAGATACTTAAGAGAAAATTTTTTTGGAAATTCTTCATTTAAGTCCAGTTAAAGTATTTAACAATGAGGACTTATCAGGTATTAAAAATACTTAATTGCTCATTAAATAGGTTTTCTTAATTGTCTTCTTTTCAAATTGGTTCCGTAGCGGCCAACTGGTCAAGTTTACGTTTGTCGAGGCGTCACCAGAGTGGGGAAAAAATTAATTACTTTTACTTATCACATACTATAAATTGCAGAAGTGCAATAGCAGTTACAAATAATTGTAATTGCTCGATGAGCTACTTTAATAGCATTAATACGGCTCAGCTTATAATTGCCATTACCAATTACTATTTACAACCAATTACAATTATTCTTATGTAATTATTATTTTTTCCTAGAATTCCAAGAAACCATAATACAATTATAATTTATTTTAATTGCAATTACTTAGCAAAAAAAATATCTGTTTTCTAGTGGCTCCAAAATATGAAAATTATGTCCATTTTAGGATTTCACGCTTACGTCTAGCTTTATTAACATATCACGGTTCATTTATATGTTTTCGAAGATGTTGAAAATAAATATAAAATCGATTTTATAATGGCTTTCTTGAGTATCGATTTATTATAACTTTTCATGATTTCATGAGAGATAAATTAGAATAAAGAAAATCTGCATATGTGCTAAATTAAATGTAATTTTGATTGCGATTAATAAGGATCAAGAAGTAATTGTATAGAGTAATTGAAATTACTTTACATAATTACAGAAATTAATTGAGCGTAATTGTTTATCACAAACCACTAATTTTTGATGTATTGTAACCATTTAAAGGTTATATTAATGTAATCATAATGCAACTAAAACATGTAATTGAGGACATGATTCCTACTCATCTCTGGGCATAACCTCAGCAACCTCAAGTCTACCTATAGCGTTGCTGATTTAAATCCGGTTTGGGAAGGTTTAGTACAAGAGCCCAAGAGGAGAACAAAGGAAATTATTTCACCCCAATTTTTTATTACTTTAATGAAAACTATGTATAATTAATATTTAAAATTGCTGAGTCTGCCAAGTATAGGTAGGGGGAATAAAAATTGGCTGCTGTTTCAAATCGTAAAAAATAATTATTCTTCGGAGCTCTATATCTTTACAAATACCTACTTAGCTAACTTCGTTTTCGAGATAGAGCTTTTTAAAAAGCAACATTTCATAAAAATGTTGTGTGGGACGTACTAAAAGATCATTAGTTAGTGAATTTATTTTGAAAAATTTATATCTCAAAAACCATTTGATGGTCAGATGTTTATTAGCACTCAGATTAAAGCTAGTTTAATGAGCTATAAAGTAGTTTATGATGTTTATATTCGTAGGAGTAATACTTTACTTGAAATTAGCTAAAATAAATTGATTTATAGTTGTTCGGACAAATTTTCATTTGCCAAATTCATATCATAAGAACTATTACCCCTACGAAGATAAGTGTAATAAATTACTTTATAGTTAAATTTCCTTTATTTTGAATTTTGGAAATGTTGGCAGACATATGTGTATTTTATGGATCTAGAGATATATGTTTTCAAAAACCAACATTTTTTACGAACAACTATAAATTAACAATTTGTGAATTTGTTTGGTTAAATATCATAAAAACTAGAACTCCTACAAATATGAACGTTATAAATTATTTTACTGTTCATTAAATCAGCTTTAATTTGAGTGCTGGTAGACATCTGTCCGACCAATGGTTTCTGAAATGAAGTTTTTCAAAAATCAAACTTAATGTCCGAACAACTATAAATTAATTTATTTTAGCAAATATCATGAAAAATACTATTCCTGCGAAGGTAAAGGTTATAAACTTCTTTATAGTCCATCAAACTAGCTTTAATTTGAGTGGTAATAGACATCTGTACGTCACATAGTTCCTGAGATTTCTCAAAATAAATTAGGGCTCATATTTTAGCAAATTCACGCTTCTTTAAATAATTTTCTTTTAGACTTTCTAGTGTTGTTGGTAGTTTCTAAGATATAGAGGTCCGACTGAAAAATTAATGTTTTTTAAGGTTTCGAAACAGCCGCCATTTTGTGTTCCCCTTACCTATAGTTGGTAGCCATAATTTACTATTATTATTATTATTGGGTACCCTTATTGGGTAAAAATCTGGCGGTCGAGCGTGATTCTGACCAAATCACCTCCTAGCACAACCGTTGGTACTAGTAACAGTACTTCCTTACAAAGTACTGAGCCCCAGACCATTCATGGGTTGTAGCAGTAGAGATTTAATTTAATTTAATATTTTTGAATAAAAATGATATTGTAAAAATTAAAAAAAATATATTTTATTATATACCTTTGTGTAAATTAGTATTTACTTACAAGAAACACAATATAAATCACTACGTGATATGATGGTATATATATTATTTCAGAAACTGAATTACTACATACATGAGATATAGATTTCTCAATATAAATTAACCAACTACTGATCTTTCAGTAGATTTTTAATAAATTTTTCTTTTTAAAAGCTATATCTCGAGAACTATTGGACTTAAATAGCTCTTTTAGGGCTAAAATTTCAGAAAATTTACTCTTCTTTAAATAATGTTCTCTTAGATTTTCTAGTGTTGTTGGTAGTTTTTAAGATATAGAGCTGCGAATGAAAAATTAGAGTTTTTTAAAGGTTTTTCAACAGCCGTCATTTCTTATTCCCCCTACTTATACTTGGCAAACTCATCAATTATCACTAGTAATTATACCTTGTTTTTATTAAAATAATCAAAGATTGGAATGAAATAACTGCCTTTTTTTCTTCCCGGCTGTTGTACTATGACTTACAACCGCTGCGACAAATGCGACCGTTGTCACATGAATGGTGACATACGACTCAAGTGGGTTAATTCGTATTTACTCTGTGGATCTGAATTTAATTGATAATTTGAGAAAAGATTAATCGTTAGTTTTGTTAACATTAGCTTTGATGGATCATGCTACGAGGAATATATAAATCATTTAGTTATAATCTTAACACTTTCTTGAGGCTGGTTATAAAGTCAACTATTGACTGTGATAAATAATTTTAATTTTTAATTTAATGTGAAAAATTGAATAATTAGGACAATTTGTGGACTGATATAAATGACCTAGGCAGAATAGCATGAAGTTGTTTTTTAAATGATATGGTTCTAAAATTGTATTAAGATTATCCTTGAGGATGGCCGAAGTGGCCGAAACGTCGGACTTATAAAGGAATAAAAATTATTTGTGACTAAAATGGATAAAAATCTTATTTATTTAAACATATAAATCATGTTATGAAGTACACATTAGATTTTTTTTTCGTTTGTTCATTATTGCCATTTTTTCAGTGTGGAAATTCCACTTATACAGGCATCATTTTAGATTTACCAAATATATTGAAATACTATAATTTTCTCTACTATGTTACGAAATATTTTTCATTTTGCAGGTATATTTGGTAAACATTTAAGAACAAGCTAAAAATAATTGATTAACAATTGACAGTGTATTTACTGTTTATAGTTCTATAATCACCCGAACCATTTGTAGGTCAATTTCGCCATTTTGCATAAAAATGTCGTTTGATAATTTGATAATATGCTTTGAAATATATACTTATGCCATAAAACAAAATATTGATACTTTTAAATAGAAGCAGGAAAGTTTCGGATAATATTAAGGCAACATAAATTAACTTTCTCTCAAGGTGGCATGGGCGCCCTACAGTTCCTTAAGCAATAAATATATCATATCATTAATTATGACGCCTTATTATTATTTTTAAAATGTCGAATGTTCCTGCCCTAAGGTAGGTATCCTTTAATAATACTCTACTTATTCCTGTCGAACAGATCCGCTACATAGGACAACATCTAATCATCTAATCAGACTTGGAATCTTGATAGAAATCTGAAAAGATAGGAATCTGTGATTCAGATTATTACGTTTACTAGACAAACGCTCTAAACTTCTAATTAATCATAAAAGAAGGATCTATGTAACCTTAGTTGAGCTTTGGTGCTTGTCTAAACCATAGAATTCCTCTCTTATTCAATCAGTGCAATTCCAAATCATTCGTATAGTCCTTTATTTGTCATACTCACAAATCAAGTCATCCATTAGGAACTGGATTTTCCATATGTTCTGATTTGGTCAGAACCAGATACCTATCCTTCCATAACAAACTTTCTAACAACCCAAATCCACTTGTTTCTAACCTGGCTTCTCCATCATTACCAGATAATTCTCCTATTCTTTTGAAAAGAAGATGCCTCGAAATATCCTACTCTGAAATGTTATTGGAATTCGATGATGGGTGGATTCATCACAAGTCTGTATCATGCCATTGTATAACACACATTTCCTTTTTCTAATTGTATAAGTTATTTAATAAGTTGTAAATTAAAAAAAAAAATATCGATTTATTATAACTTTTAGGATTTCTTCTCATAAGAAATATGTTAGAATAAAGTAAATCTAAATGTATGTTAAATTAAATGCAATTGTGATTGCAATTAATAAGAATCAAGAAGTAATTGAAATTACTTTACACAATTATAGAAATTAATTGAGTGAAATTGTTCTTCACAAACCACTAATTTTGTATGTGTTGTAACCATTTAACGGTTATCTTAACGTAATTATAATGAATTATAACATGTAATTGAGGATATAATTAAAGGTAATTATAATATAATATAATATAATTGGAGAATATTACTAGTCAAAACTGTAGACTGTAGCTATGGACCCGCCACACTAAACCCCCGGAGGGCAACGGCCCTATATCACTTCGGAAATATTAGCTTAAAACGGAAAGAGGGGTATTTGAGATAGTCTAATCGAGCAATATTTAAAAAGCGCCTGTATTGAAAAATGGCAACAATTAATTAATTAATTAATAATTATTAATATAATATAATAATAATAATTTGGTGATGTTGCTAAGAACCTTATCCACCGATCCTTTTCTCTTTCTGACCCTCAATACCACCAGACCAA
>NW_027107458.1:745106-771022 GCF_000696795.3 Halyomorpha halys | reverse complement strand
TATAACTCACATCACATTACTTATTATATATTTTTTTTAATAATTTGTAAATATATTGAAGGTAACAAATTTTTATTATGTGTATTTTATAAATTATTATCAATGTGAAGAAATTACACTTACCTTTTAGAGAGCGATTCCCATACAAGATGCGTGAATCCAAGTTTTTGGCGCAACTTATAAAAAAGCCAATAATTTCCAAGTATTGGTACCCAAGGAGGACCTGAAGTAAAAAATAAATAAATAAATGTCAACAATTATTTTTTGATAACCAGAGTGAGTAGCACTAATTATAAATAATTAGCACTATTTATTTTAGAGAAAGTATATTAGTATAATATGTAATTATACATTATTATCTAAACTTTATTTACTTATACTATTATGATTATTTTTTCCCTAACCATTTGAAGAAGGAAATTCGGCAAATAAATAAAATATTAACATAAAAAAGAAATGAAAATAGCTTGAAAAATTTTCACATATTAGAAAATATGTGTTACTAATGAAATATTATTCTTCATAAACGTTTCTGTAGAGTATCACAACCCAATTAAAATATAATAACTATAAAATCGCTTTTACTCCTCATCATGAATCTACAACTTGCATACTCTTCGTCGTATTATATTCCATATATTCTTGAAGTAATATCTACTGTTGGAAGAGTTTTTTTTTTAACTAATTAGAAATTATGAATGATTAACACTCTTCCTTGTTTAAATTATATTTTATTACATTACAATGAAAACAACGTTTCAGAGTTGTCACCACATCTTCAGGATGCTAGAACAAATTCCCAAATAACTATACATGCTTACATCATTTACAATATTTGTTATTAAATTATTTATTAAAAATTTTATAAATTGATTACCTGATTATCTCTATCTGATACATATGTTACTCCTTAATAATCTCATTAAGCTAATATTAACATATTATTGTCACTTCGTAAATCTTTTATTAATAATTAAATATTACATTTTATGAATAAGGAGAAATAATTCCCTTCCTGAAAGGTTATCTTTAACATTGCTAACAAATAGGTAGAACCAGACCTACACTTTCCTATCCCTATTACTTAAAAGATGAACAATTTAACATTTAAAAACATATTATTTTTAAAAACGAATTTTTATATAATAATAATTCATTCAATTATTAATGATATATATAAACATATATTGTTTTAAATAAATGTATCGTTTTATATTCTAATATTTATATTATATCGAGTTATTTCTTGTAATAACTTATTCATGTATTGTGTAAAATAACTAGTTTCTATTTCGGACATATTCTTCTACATTTGACACTCTCCCTATATTCTTGGTGTAAAATGATCGTTGTTCCATTGGCAAGGAGCTTATAGTCGATCTCAAGAGGAACCAAGGAGCTCATATAAATCATGATCCATTTTTTTTTATTATTTTTTTTTTAAGGCATCAACCACTTCGGGGTCATTATTTCCTTAATATCTGAAATTTTTAATAGCCCTTATTGTCTTAATTTCCTAGTTTAAATGTATAGATAAAATCCTTCGTAAAATCCTCAATGCTCCTTACTTTGTCACAAATAAAATCCTCCATAAATTCCTTAATGTTCCCTATGTAACCGATCTAGTCTGAACCAGATATCATTCCTTTTATTATAAACTCCCTAACCACTCAAACCCCCTAGTTTCTAACCTTGCATCCTCTTCCATTCCTGACAATCCTTCGAGGCGCCTGAAAAGAAGATGGCCACGAGACCAGCTAATGTAAAATGTCATTAGAGTGCTACGAATGGGTAGTTTCTCTACACGCCTGTAACACTCCAATTTGACTTAGATCAGATTTACTATATGTATTATATTGTACAGCTGTAAATAGCAATAAATAAATATTTAAAAAAAAAATGTTTAGCTATTGAAAAATTGGAACTTGTGGTAAAGTTTTATTAAATTTTGTGGTAAAGTTTTGAGTTATTCAGAAATTCGAAAAGTTTATCTACTGTCTGTTTGTGATCCTGCAGAATTGAATGGAGATCTGCTGGTAATTCATACAAAGATTTGATGGAGTCGTATGCTTGGCATTCAGTTAAGATGTGTTTTATGGTAAGTCGCGTTCCGCAAGTCTGGCATACAGGTGAAGAATTGTGGATCATAAGATAACCATGGGTCTGGCGCGTATGACTTATCTAAGAGGAAAAATCATTTCTAATTTCTCGTAATTTATTGCCAGTAACATTTACCCAAATTTGATACCATTTCAATTTAATTCTCTGCTTAATAAGTGCGATGAAGTCATCGAAACTCCGCGATGTGGAATCCCTTCAGAAATCGCGACCTATCCTGCGAGATCGGCCAGTTCGTTACCTACGCTATTCTGCAGAGCTTAGTGACTCAAGCGAAGAACACAGAAATACCGTTTCTGTTGGCAGACTTTAATAAATAATTGATTTAATGAAATGAAATGAAATGAAAAAATAACTTTATTCTGGGACAGATGTCCCCTAAGAATAATTACATGGTTCATACAGTGAGATTTTTATCTACAAATTTTCAGATAGTAGAATGAAATTACATTGGTATATTGGCTTTACTACTGTTTATAATGTTTATCAATAACTGCCTATTTATTTGATTACAAAGATGTGGAGGTTTGGTTATTCAATAAATGAAGGAATAGGTGTTATTTAAAGGAGAGAATGGATGAGGACTGGCGAATGGAGATGGGGAGAGAATTCCAGAGGGAGGTTGCACGTATGACGAAGGATTTGCTAAAGAAGGAGGTTCTATAGGAGGGCATATATAAATCATTCGGATGGGATCAGGTGTTTAATGAGTGGATGGATGAACGAAGAGTGAGGAGATCTATGATATAGGTAGGTTTTTTGATGTTTAGAACTTGGAATAGAAAAACACCAAGGAGGTATTGCTTTCGGGAGGTTGGATAGAGCCACTTCAACTCGGAATACCAGCGGGAGACTTGAGAGCGCCTAGGGAACCCAAAGATAAATCTTACAAAACAAGTCATGAGTCTCTTCAGTCTCAACTCTAGTCCTGCAGATAGCCCTCCATACACCTAGGATCTGTAGTCGAAGCGGGGGAAGATGAGAGAGGATACTAGGAGCTGACAAGTGTTCTGAGGAATGGAATTACGGAATTTTAGGAATTGTTTGAGTACGGTTATGGATTTGGGGAATATGGTTATCCAGGAGAGGTGTTGATCAAAGGTTACATACACCAAAAGGATTTAGATAAATCAAAGGATTTAGTGGGTTTGTTAAGAAAATATTTTTTAAACTAAGTAGGACTGACAAAAAATCTGTATTGATCACCTGTATTTTTTGGGGGGAGGGAGATGACAAAATTTAAGCCATTGTAGATTGCAATCATTTCAGCTGTGTAGCTACGACATATCTGTGATAGAGAGAATGGGTTCTGTCGATCATTCAATTCTTTATAGAAGAGGAAAAAAATTGATATTTTGTGTTCTTTTATGCTTCCCTCGTTTTATGCCTTTAAAAACTATTAAAGCTGATTAGATTCTAATTACACCATCGTAAAGAGGATAAAATTCTCTAAAGGGCTCTTACTGTTTAACCAATAGCGGTATTATATTAGATATGATTACATTATTAATAATATAATTTGTTTATTTATTTTTGTCTATCGTAAATATTGTAAATAAGTATGAATGATTCATATTATTTTTAATTATTTACTTTATTAGTTTTTATGCATACATTATTATAATTACCCATTTCAGTTTTTGTGTTTTACTTCTTATATTATTTTATTTTCTCTTTATCTAATTTACAGATGTATATAGATTTAATACATCAACACAATTGATAGTTAATTATAAATTATTGTATTAATAAATAATTTAAAACACTATCAATTATAGTCTCAAAACTTTTATTTCTTTTACACGTCCAACGTTTCGGCCAATTCGGCCATCCTCAGGGACAATCTCAATTCACTATGAGACATATCATTTAACCATTCCAAAAACTTCATACAGGCTATTCTGCCCAGGTCAAAACATTTATATCTAATAAGTCAAATATCCATTAAAAACCACAGTCAAAATTATTTCTCTTTAAACACTATTAATACACTTTTATCACAACCAAGCAAGGTTGTGATAAAAGTGTATTTTATCCATCCTCAGGCCGAATTGGCCGAAACGTTGGACGTGTAAAAGAAATAAAAGTTTTGAGACTATTATTGATAGTGTTTTGAATTATTTATTAAAAACTTACCAGTCTTAAGAAAAAAAATTTTAAGATTATAAATAAATAAATTATTGTATTGAGTTAAAATTAAACATTTACATATACCTTATTATTACGATTTGGTTACATAAATTAAACCAATATAAACTATAAGGAACGAAACAGGCAATGATTGTCAGACCGATGATTAACCAATGAAAGTGTGTTAAGATTTTTTAGGAGTGAAAAAAGTTGATTTTAGTTTTTAGCACCTCAAGAAACCTTAGCTAAGAATTTTCGAAAAACATGAAAAATAAAATTTTAAAGCTGAACATTTTCGCCATCCATGGACCTTTGATTTTTCAAGATAAATAAAAAAATAGAAATAATTCAACACTACTCAACTAATCTACACAAACTAAACATCTTATTAAACAAATTATAACGGGATATATAAAATAAAACGTAATTAAAGTTCGAAATAAAAGTGTACTTTCTGAGCTACGCGTCAGAAACTTTTAATTTTTTTCATAATTTTTTTTTAATTCGGGGATTTCAGTATTATTAAATAATTCCTTTCAAACTCTACAGGAAAAATTTTGTAAAAAAAAAAACTAGTAATTCAAAAGTTTATTGTGGACAAAAATTTGTCTTTTTTGTTTAGTTTTTTGACCTGTCGATTTTTGTTTTAAATTATTTATACCCATAACGTATTTATTCATTCAAGTATTTCTTTTAACTAACTTTTTAGTACAAGATCCAGGAAGAAAAAAAAGTCAGTTGTCTCGCCCTAATTTTTGATTACTTCAATGAAAACTAGGTGTAATTACTAGTCAAAATTGATGAGTCTGCCAAGTTTAAGTAGGAGAAATAAAAAATGGCGGCTGTATAAAACCTTAAAAAAAATTTTAATTTTTCATTCGGAGCTATGTATTAAAAACTACCAACAACACTAGAAAATCTAAGAGAACATTATTTAAAGAAGAGTAAATTTTCTGAAATATTAGGCTTAAAAGAGCTATTTACGTCCAATAGTTCTCTAGATATAGCTTTTTAAAAAGATAAATTTCTTAAAAATCTACTGAAAGATTAGTAGTTAATAAATTTATTCTGAGAAATCTATATCTCAGGTACTATGTGACGTACAGACGTCTATTAGCACTCAAATTAAAGCTAGTATAATGGACTATAAAGACGTTTATGACCTTTACCTTCGTAGGAATAGGAGTTTTTATGATATTTGCTAAAATAAATTGATTTATAGTTGTTCGGATAATAAGTTTGATTTATGAAAAACTTCATTTCAGAAACCATTGGACGTACAGATGTCTGCCAAAGCTCAAATTAAAGCTGGTTAAATTTAATACAAAATAGTTAATTATGTTTATCTTTGTAGGAGTAGTAGTTTTTATGATATTTGACAAAGTAAACTCACAAAATATTAATTTCTAGTTGTTCGTATAAAACGTACCTATACTTAGCAGACTAATCAATTTTGACTATTAATTATACATAGTTTTCATTAAAGTAATCAAAATTGGGGTGAGATAACTGACTTTTTTCTCATCTTTGGCTCTTGCACTATTTTGTTTTGTTTTTAAATCTGTATATACTAGTTTGTTTTGTTTTTAATTTATTTATTTATTTGTTTTTCTGTAAACTGATCTAATGATTTGACTATTGTGTCTTTGGTTAGATTTTACATTGCTATCCAACGATAAATTCGTTTAATTTGGTTAACGAATCGAACATGGCTAGTGGTTTACACGAGAGGGAAATTAAATTGTCAAATAGAAAAAAATAATAGAATGTTTGTATTTATTATGTGGACAAGTATTAATTGTAAAAGAAAAAGTAGATGAAAAAAATTTTTTTTGTTATATCATGTAAATATATGTATCGTATATGCGGTTCGATCATGGATTAATTGGTATGTTGTGTATCATAGTAAGCAAATATATTCTGGCAGCATAGCTAAATAAAGCATTTCTCTCTCTTTCTAGATGAACATAAGCTTTGTTTGAGTGGTTACTTATTACCGTTGAGCGTCACAAATTGTTTTATATAAGTAAAAGGCTTAGCTAATAATTTACACGAAAAAAGGTGATGTGTAATCAGGTTAATTGAAGAAAAATTAATTTATTTTTTAAAAGAAAAAAGGTTTCTATGGCCTTAGGTCCGACTCAACACAACAAAGCAGAAAATTTTAGTTGTTTTATTTTTTTAAGAAATTTATATTTTTTGTTGAATAGGGACCGGTAGCTAAAATACAATTAGACATAAGAAATTCTAAATTGTAGGGTAATAAACCAGATATAATTTTGTATTAAAAAAGTAGAATTCGTAAACGCTGAACAATTCGAAGGTAGGTGCCACGCAAATATAAATACAAAGTTTTATTTATTATAAAATAGAAAACACATTTTAAATGGTTTTAACATCGACAAGTAATAATCTTTTCTATTGAAAAAAAATATGACTGATTTCATATTTTGAAACTTATAATTATCTAGGCCAGAACCAGATACCAATCCTTCCATAATAAACTTCCCAACCACCCAAACCAACTCGTTTCTAGCCTGGCTTCTCCTTCACTACCTAATAATCCTCCTAGGCGTCTGAAAAGAAGATGGCCTCGAGATCTTCTTCTTTAGAAATGTTTTTGGAGTTCTATCAATGGGTAGATTCTCCACATGTTTGTGTCATGTCATAATATCACTTACAGCAAATTTACTTGATGTGTATATATGTATACAGGTGTAAATATCAATAAACAAATTATTTAAAAAAAAAATAATAATTATCTAGGTTTAATATATTTTTGGATATCGAAAAAAAAGTGCATTACTTTAAAAAACACACTTGAATTTCCTATTTTTCTGTGGAAAGTAAACATAGTTAGTTCATATAAACATTTTTTTGCTTTAAGACCTATTATCATCTCTTAAAAAAAAAAAAAACTTCACATCACACTTTTTGACCTATTAGTACAAGAGCCCAAGAGCAGGAAAAAACCGTTATCTCACCCCAATTTTTGATTAATTTGATGAAAATGTATAATTACTAGTTAAAATTGATTAGTCTGCCAAGTATAGGTATAGGGAATAAAAAATGACGGACGTTTGAAAGCGATAAAAAATTTAATTTTTCATTCGTAGCTCTATATATCTTAAAAAGTAGGAAAACACAAGAAAACCTAAGTGAATGTCATTTAAATATGAGCAAATTTGCTAAAACATGAGCTCTAAAAGAGTTATTTACGTTTAATAGATCTCGATATATAGCTTTTTAAAAAGCAACATTTCATAAAAATGTTGTATGGTACGTACTGAAAGATCAATAGTTAGTGAATTTATTTCGAAAAATCTATATCTCAAAAACTATTTGACGTACAGATGTCTATTAGCACTCAAATTAAAGCTAGTTTAATGAGCTATAAAGTACTTTATCTTCGTAGGAGTAAATTTTTACATGAAATTTGCTAATATAAATTTATTTATAGTTATTTGGACAAACTTTTATTTGCCAAATTTATATTCATGTGTAATTATTATAAAAACTACTACTCCTACAAAATCCTTAAAAAAAAGCGTCATAAACTACTTTATAGTAAGTTACATTTCCTTTATTTCCACCCTTGGCAGACATAGTGCTTCTTATGGATCTAGAGATATATTTTTTCAAAAATTCAACATTTTACCCGAACAACTAGAAAGTAAAATTTTGAGAGTTTATTTTGTCAAATAGCATAAAAACTACTATTCCTACAAAGATAAACATTATTAACTATTTTATAGTAAATTTAACGAGCTTTAATTTGAGCGGTGGCAAACATCTGTACGTCAAATGGTTTCTGAAAGGAAGTTTTTTATAAATCAAACTTATGGTCCGAACAACTATAAATCAATTTATTTTAGCATATATCATGAAAAATACTATTCCTATGAAGGTATAGGTCATAAACGTCTTTATTATTCCATTATACTAGCTTTAATTTGAGCGCTAATAGACATCTGTACGTCACATAGTTCCTGAGATATAGATTTCTCAGAATAAATTAATTAACTACTAATCTTTCAGTAGATTTTTAAGAAATTTTACTTTTTATAAAGCTATATCTCGAGAACTATTGGTTGTAAATAGCTCTTTTAAGGCTAATATTTCAGAAAATTTACTCTTCTTTAAACAATGTAAAACAGCCGCCATTTTTTATTCCCCCTACACTTGGCAGACTCATCAATTTTGACTAGTAATTATACCTAGTTTTCATTAAAGTAATCAAAAATTGGGGTGAGATAACTGCCTTTTTTCTTCCCGGCTCTTGTACTATTCCGGGACCCATATCTAGACGAACACCGAAAGAAATATAGATTTGATTTAAACGAAATAAAAGCTTATTAGATGTAGAAGTTTTTCTAGAAGTGGAATATGTTTAGACCAAAAATGGGGTTGAAAAGAGCATTCAGATTTAAAGTGCGATTTATAAAAATTAAATAAAACTTATCGCTATTAAACCAGCAGTAAGACCACTTTCGATAGATTTAGTTGAGCAAGCCTATATTTCTTGAAGATGGCATTATTTTTTTGCAATGATATCGGACCTTTATTATTGTGAACAGTTTTTGAGTGATCGCTTCACTTCAGTTTTTGAGCGATTTTTTTTTAACATGTTTGAGTTTAAAAAAATAAATAAACATTTTGAGCAATGCATATATAAACTTTTGATAGAAGGCTTTTACTTACTCTATCGAGTTCCAAACCATTGTGTAAGACATTTCATTTTTATCAATACAGAAAACCTATAAGCCTCATTATCTCGAATATCTGGTGCGATTAAACTTGATTTAATTCAGATATTTTTTTCTATAAGGAATTGGTTCCTTCTATTGAAGTATTGGTTTGATTTTTATTTTATTTTGAAAATATTTGATATCACAGTAGGACCTCACCCAACCGACCGATGGTGAAAGTAAAATAAATAAAGTGCTAAATAAAAACTGAATTCCATAAAACAATAAAAAAAACTGACTATGTATACCGCTATTGTATACTTAAAGATAGTTTGTGAACTTAAATTAAATTGTGTGTCTATACTTTTATTTTTGCTTAATATACTTAACGTCAACATATATATACTTATCTCGCACATATTAAGCATTGTATCGCATTTAAAATTTTAACTAGCTATATTCATATCTACGCTTTTCAATATACCAATTCTAATTAACAGACTTTCCCTCTTAATCGATATCTCGGTCCCTACTAGTACATCTAATCGATATTCTATTTATTATTTAGTTGATTTTAGGAATTTAAAACTCAATACGTGTTACAAATAAAAATTTTACTTTAAAAAATTTCATATCTATTTATTTCAAATATCTGCAGTCACTCCACTCAATTTCTTAAGAATTAAAATTGAAAGTTTCAAATAAATTTGTAAGTGGATTGAAAAATGAATAATTTTATAATAGATGAAATTTAACATAATTATCATTGGTTATTTTTAATATTTATTTATAATCTTTATTTATATATATTCATAGTTACTTCATTTTTTTTTTTGCTTTTTTATTTTATTTTTACATATGGTATTTTTGATTTTTATTCAAAACTTGTTTATATGAGTATAAACATTAATTGTTCCGGTTTGTTAATTATTTTTAGTGCATTTTTTTTTCTTCTGCATTTCATTTTATTTTTTAATTTAGTTTAGTTACTTTAAAAATATCGTATATAATATGATAGTTGGTTTTATTTTATATATTCTATTTTTCTTTTCTTTTTTTTATTACTACTATTTCCTAATTTATTATTCAAATGATTTTTTATAATTCCGTTATATTTATTTATTAAATTATACGCTTAGCTCTAAGGTACAAAAGTCTTACAGCCCGATGCCTGTATTGTTATTCTAAAGGAACTAGACCCAAAATAAATAATGAATATTATTATTATATTAGATACTTCTTTAATAATGATTTTCGGAAAGTGTATATATTAATTTTTGGTATAATACTCCTCATATGTTCATATAGCCTATGTATATACTTATATATATATGGATATAAACCTGGAGGGAACCGTGGCGGCCGCCTGGACTCGAGTACGAGGAGGGCCAGGAGCGCAATGAAGAGGACGAGGAACCACATTCTCCTGAAGACTGCTGCTCCCCACAGCCTTTGGTCCTTTTATAACCTGCCGGCAGGACAAAAAGACAATGCCCACTATTTTTGAGATCCACCTCCACTCAATTTGTTCCTGACCTACGCCCCCTGGTTTCCGGATTATTTCGGGATACCTTCGGTGTGAAAAACCATTATTAAAGCCTTCAAATCTAATTTTTCGGAAGATTTAGACGACTAAAATTCGTCCTCAATAGATAATAATCTTCAGAAATTATTCAAATATGATAGGAAAATTAAAAGTTTCAAGTTTGAAAAATTATGAAACTTTTATTTTCAAATATAGACAAAGAAAAAATATCAAAAACTAACTACGAAATGGTAAGGAGATATTTCTAAAAATTAATTTCTACTTATATTAATTCAAGTAAAATATTTAACCCTTTTTAAAATCTTTTTTATAATAGAAAGTTTTTAATTAAATCAGCTTATCTTCAAACAACGTATTTAAAAAAATGATAATTTACATTTATTAATGCATAGTAGAATAGACTTAACTTAAAATTTTCTTTGATTTTCATATATGTACATATCGTTTTTAAGAACTACCTTTTTTACCGTAGTTAAAATGGTTAATATAACAGTTACATTTTTTAACAATTAATTATGCGGGGGAGTGGAAGATGAGTCTCGTAAAAAAATACCCCTAACGTTATAAAAAATTAAGATCACATAAATATTTAGAAATAATAATTCTTAATAAGAGCGAAAAGTGGAGTTAATAACAAAAATAACGACTTTATTAAATAAATCAAAAATTTGTATCCTTTTTTGTCTCAACACTTTTATTTTTCACCAGTCCAACGTTTCGGCCATTTTAGCCATCCTCAAGGACATCTTCAATTATAATTTCTTCCTCACATTAATATAAAGTTACTTTTGCGGGCTATTCTGCCCAGGTCATTTCCTTTATTATACGTTAAAAGCCTATTTTTTAAAAATTAAAAATCATTAATATTTAATACTTCTTATATAAGATTATCCACAACAAATACACTACCATATAACAATTATATGTTATATAAGTATAAATAAGGTTTGTTATATGATAGTGTATTTGTTGTGGATAATCTTATATAAGAAGTATTAAATATTAATGATTTTTAATTTTTAAAAAATAGGCTTTTAACTTATAATAAAGGATATGACCTGGGGAGAATAGCCCGCAAAAGTAACTTTAAATTAATGTGAGGAAGAAATTATAATTGAAGATGTCCTTGAGGATGGCTAAAATGGCCGAAACGTTGGACTGGTGAAAAATAAAAGTGTTGAGACAAAAAAGGATACAAATTTTTGATTTATTTAATAAATAATTACCTTGTCTCAAGAAATTGAAATAATATAATTAAAAATAACGACATTCATAAATCTAACAAAAAAACAAACAAAAAAACATTGCTCTCTAATGGGAAAAAAATAACAAGTTAATTTGAAAAAATGACGAAGAGAGGAAAATAAATAAAATAGAAGTAATGTCAATAATAGAATTAATAAATATAGAATTCATAATAGAATATCCTGCAGCAGCCTGATCTTCAGTCTTCGGGTTGAGGTTGGGTTTCTGAAGTTTTAGGTCTTTGCTCCTGAACTGTCCGTAACTAAGAGTGAGAGTGAAACTTCATAAACCATTTCTCGATGTAATCCTCTATTGACTCCATTTGTGATTTCCGATGGAAGTGGGTATTTCTTTCTTAACCAAGGAGCATCCACTGCGATTATTAGGAGTTAATTTTAAAAAGATTGTATTGGGATGCCGCTTCCCCTACTTCACAGCCGTACATCAGCAGTGGTCTGAGATTTTTTTTTTTTTAATAATTTATTTATTGTTATTTATAATTGTATAATATATATATACAACAAGTAAATTTGCTGCAGGTGAAATAGTGACATGATACAAACATGTGGAGAATCTACCCATTGATAGAACTCCAATAACATTTCTAGAGGAGAAGATCCCGAGGCCATCTTCTTTTCAGACCCCTAGGAGGATTATTAGGTAATGAAGAAGAAGCCAGGTCAGAAACAAGTGGATTTGGGTGGTTGGGAAGTTTTCCATGGAAGTAATGGTATCTGGTTTTGGCCAAATCGGCAACATATGGTACATTGAGGTCATGATGGATGACTTGATTTGTGACAAAGTAAGGAGCCAGAATTGTTTTAAAAATAAGAATAGCTGTTTCTTGTTTTAATTTGGATTTTCTATTTAGGATATGATATAGCATATTACTAACCTGAAGCAAGGATATTACTAACCTTACGCAAGGATATTACTAACCTTACGTAGGTTTTAGTTAGTTTGATGTTGATATGGAGGTTCCAGATAAGGCGGCGATCTAGATGAATACCCAGGTATCTTACTGGTTCACTGGCAGGATTCCATTTCATATTTTTACGAGTACCATTGAGGATCAGTTCTGGTGGGTGTCTGAGAGTAGTAACTTCTGAAGTTCTTTAAAAGTTTTTTTTTTTAAATATTTATTTATTGCTATTTACAACTGTACATTATAATACATTTAGTAAATCTGATCTAAGTTAAATTGGAGTGTTACAGGCATGTAGAGAAATTACCCATTGGTAACACTCTAATGACATTTTCATTAGCTGGTCTCGTAGCCATCTTCTTTTCAGGCGCCTCGGAGGATTGTCAGGAATGGTAGACGATGCAAGGTTAGAAACTAGTGGGTTTGGGTGGTTAGGGAGTTTATAATGGAAGGAGTGATATCTGGTTCGGGCTAGATCGGTTACATAGGGAACTTTAAGGTCCTTATGTATGATTTTATTTGTGACAAAGTAAGGAGCATTGAGGATTTTAGGAAGGATTTTGGATTTTAAGGATTGAATACGCGAGGAGTTCGAAGGTTTAGTGGAGCCCCAAAGCTCAACTCTATATGTCCAGATTGGCCTTATTACAGTCATGTAGATTAGTCTTTTGTGATGTGTTGGATCTTTAAAAATTAAATGTGTATTATATTGCTATTTGTTTTCTTGTTAAGAAAAAAAAACTCAATACTTCTTACCTCATCTTACTTCTATTTAATATTTGGGCATCCGTCCATTATCTAATTTAATCTACAATAATATTTGAAAAAATCTATCACTCTTTATTATACTTTTTTAACTATATTTCCTTTTTTTTAGGTTGTCTCCTTGAACATCGTCTAAGGGCCCAAACGTTGGAAGTTTAAAAATAAAAAAGCTGAGTGTAAATTTGAATTATTCAAGTTGGTGTTATTATCAATATAAGCCACTCTCAAAAAATCAATTAAAAAATATATTAAATTAGTATTATATATTTCCCTCTCTTATATTATTTTTTAAAATTATATATGATCTTTTACTGTCATAGTTTTATTACATTTTGCAATGTTTTTATCTTGTTCTCATTTGGACGTGATGAAGCCTTATAAAATGGAACAAAACGTCAGTTACTTATAAATAGTTTTTGTCTGCTATGTATGACATGTAGTAATTAATAATCTCTGGATAGGATACAAATTGTCGTTCTTTGAAGTCACTTATCTTCCCAACAACTTGAAATATTCAGTATATGATACCCATCTCACGCAAAATAGTATTTACTTTAATTTATAAATAGTGAATATTTCCATATTTTCCTAGAAGTGCATCGTTTAGGATCCATATGTGCAAAATAAAAAACGTTCGAAAATTTCGAGTTTTTTGGGACTCTTTCTCCTAAAATGCTAGTAGAAAACTGGTGATAACTTTAGTAAACTCTTTTCACATGCAAATAAAGATATTATACCATATCCAGCTTTCCAACATCTCATTATCTACAAATACTGTTTTGTCTAATAGGACAAGGAAGTAATTTGATTGGACTGAGTATGGGGTTGGATTCTCGGGGGTGGGGAGAGGAAGTTATTGGCTATTGGCAGACGCGTATTTTTATTATTTTTGGAAGTCAATAATTAAATAGAAGTTTCAAACAGCATGAAATAAGAGCATTTTGGTGTCTGAAAAAGTTTAATTTTATCTGATGTCTATGCTATATATATGCGTATCTGTGAACATCTTTAGGAATTAATACGTGAAAAAAGTTTCGTGCAGTAGTGATTGACACTACTTTAATGTTCGAAAAAACGGTATTTTGTATCGTGTCTGTTTCGAGTACTCCTTAAATTGGTTAATCGTCGTTTTCCAATTTTAGCCACTTTTTAAATATTACCAAATTTAACTATTTTAAGTCTCCTCTTTCCTTTTTTAAATGAATGTTTCTAAAGTGACATAGGACCGTCGTTAAAAAGGGGTTTTAGTGGAGCGGTAACAGTATGTTGATCATATTCATTATGTTGGTCGATGAACGACAGTTCCCCGTGAAACCCCTTTTTAGCGGAGTGGGTCAGCCGATTACCCATCGTATAATTAGTATAAGTATAATTTATTTGCTTTAATTACACTTATACTTGTATACTTCTGAACTCTATCATTTTCTTATTCCTCAAACTAATGTTTAACAAAATGTATTATTTAAAAAAAATATATATATTTCAATTTTTTAACCATAGCTATTTTTTTATTTTTTATTTTCCATTAGAAGAAAGAGTACAAAAAAAAAACTGTTAGAGGTATATTGAGTAATGAAGATTATCATACATATTATTTCAGAATGAAAATGGGCTGTTACAACCCCTAACGTTCCATTATTATAAAGATTTTAGCTAAAAGGATTTCTCTTTATTTAAATAATATAATTAGCATAAAAAATTATATTTCTTAAAAAATATTAAAAAAAACTTCAATTTCAAATAAGTAATTAAATCTTACATACAATATATAGGATATTATCAACTGAAATTACAAGTCGACCTGAACAGTACAATTCAATAGTATTTGTAAAATGGCGTAAGCTCCAAAATTAACACATCTTAACAATTTTAATGATTAGAAATTTAAAAAAGTAGAATATATTCTATAATAAAATTCGGCCATAAATTAGTACAATTATTCTATTCCCCCCCTCTCACTTCCTCTACCTGAAAGAGATTTTAAAGGTGGAATTCATGAAATCTTCTTAGAACAATTTGACAATACAAAATATCTGGGGGTTAAATATTGAAATAATTTTTTTTTTTACTTTATTTAGTTTATTCACAACTGTAAAAGTATCTTTACAACCAGCGAATGAGATGTAGAGAGAGAGAGAAAAAAAATAATAATAATAATAAAATGTCATGAAGGCATGAAGGTAAAGGTCATCCAATGATGCCCCTCCATTAAAATTGAAATTTAAAAATAAATTTAAGAGGTCCCTATTCCAGCTCCTTCGTAAACATCGTCTCGTATCTGGTAAGTGTAGTGTTGATAGTCCTTGAATTAGAGGGTTAGTGTGTGTTGGAAGTGCGTCGTGAAACTGTTTATATAATGATTTAATGGTTGTTTGTACGTAGGCAGTTCGTAAATCTTAGTAATTTTGATTGAAACTAAAACTGAAATAAAAATTGAAATTTTTTTAAAAAGTAAATTAAATATATAATTTCTATGATATCTGAACATACGGAGTTGAGTTATTGGGCTCCACTAAACCATCAAATTCCTCCCGAATCCAATTCTTACAGTCCAAAATCCTCCTTCGTAAAATCCTTATTTTGTTACCAATCAAGTCATGCATCAGGACCTCAATGTTCCATATGTTGCCGATTTGGCCAGAACCCGATACCAATCCTTCCATGATAAGCTTCCCAACCACCCAAATCTAACATGGCTTCTCCTTCATTACATAATAATCCTCCTAGGTGTCCGAAAAGAAGATGGCCTCGAGATCTTCTCTAGAAATTTTATTGGAGTTCTATCGATAAGTATATTATCCACATGTTTGTATCATGTCACTATGTCACCTACATTAAATGTACATGTTGTATATATTTTTAAACAGTAGTAAATAACAATAAATGAATTATTAAAAAAAAATATTAAGTAAATGTAATATATAATTTCTATGAATTTCTCATAATAATTTATCGTAATTTAGTTTTGTTTTTTAACAATCACTTTACTTCTAATTATTATTAATTAATAGGTCCAGGGTTTTGAGCAATATAATTAAATTTAATCAAAAAAAAAAAAAAAAATGCATGTATTACCTTCTCAAACGCTATATCACGAAACAGACAAAATCTTTAAAACATTGATAACAATTGATTCATTCATAACATCCATAAAATTTATAATAGTTTTTAATTTAACTCAGTATTGATTTTTTTTTTTTTTATTTCTTTCTACTCCTTCTGATCTTATTTATTTTAGTTAAATTTCCAATATCCTTCAGCTTACCAGTATTTTGAGAAACCGGTACGGCATTTTTTTCTCAAAATATATTGAGAGCAGTTATGCATGTAAAGAAGAAAATACTCTCTTTTCTGTACAGGAAAAACATAACCTCGTCTCTAAAGCTATTGATGATACAATTACACAGGTTCCCACCTTCGTTAGAAATAAAATATGTAAACTATCTGCGGATGCTAAAGAACTTTTTATTATTCCCAAAGGATAAAAGAAAGAAGAGATACTTCAGAAAGCAAAAGAAAAGATCTCACGGCCCAAAATAATCAAATTAAGAAAGTATAAAATAAGATCTCGAAAAACACAATATAAATATTGTAGAAAACATTTTCTATGGTCTACAAAAAGGATTCAAATAGAACTGTCCAAAGGCAAAAAATGGATGATTGCTCTGGAAAACAATAGAAGAGAGGTCGTAACCAATGGGGAAAATATGAGCAGGGTAGCCGCAAAATATTTCAAAAACTGTATAAAAGTAACAGAGAAACTTTAGAAATAAGGATAGAAGGAAAGATGGTCAAAAATTTTGAGGAAGTTCCTCCAATAATGGAAGAAGTTGCTTTTATTTTGAAAAACAACTCAAATCCCAGAAGACTCCGGGGCCGGATAACATCAGTAATCAAATTTTAAAAGCAGGAGGGAATATTCTAATTAAAGAACTGACAGAATTGTTTAATTTGATTCTTGAGCAAAAATCAATTCAATGGAAAATCGCAAAAATAATTCTGCTGTATAAAAAAGGCAACAAGTATGGATATTCCACCAGTGTTCTCAAACAACGGCAAACAAAAATAATACTGGAATGTGTTGACGACGAACAAGCAGGTTTTAGGAAGGGATTTTCAAATCATCGAGAAAGGAAATAAATATAACTTCTCTCTATATCTTTATTTCCTTGACTTTAGGAAGGCTTTTGACGGTATTATACATTCAGAAATATGTAAGGTACTGAGATTAATAGGAATAGAGAACAAATATATCAAGATAATAACAGAGCTTTATAAGGAGGGGTGTGGGCCAGGGCGATCCGCTATCTCCAATTTTGTCTGTTCTTGGAGATGGTGTTCTGGCGTCTTGGATGGGAAAAAGTAGGCATCAAAATAAATGGAAAATGGCTGAGCAACCTACGTTTTGCTGATCACATTGTGCTCTTTGCAAAAGGCATGGAACAACTGAGAGAAATGACGAAGCAGCTTCTGGCATTGTGTGAAGAGGTTGGTCTTTATCCGAACTACCAGACGAAACTTATGACAAATGGCGTAAAAGAGGAGTATGAAATTAACAACCATAAGATGGCATATGTTGAAGAGTATATTTATCTGAGTCAGATTATATCATTCACGGATAGAGGAGCAAAGGAGGTCCAGAGGAGATTGGCACTCGGCTGGAAAATGTTTTGGATCCTTAGGCATATAATGAAAGGAAAAACAAGTATTGTCCTTCAAAGGCAGGTCCTCGATAGTTGCATTAGCCCAGTGGTCACTTATAGATGCCAAGCGTGGTCACTGACTATAGCTCAGGAGAGGAAATTAGATGTGTGGCAAAATAATATTGGAAGAAGCATTGTTGATGTGAGAAAAACAAATCGAATAAAAAAAGCTTGGATCCAGAAAGAAGCAGGACTCACTGACACACTGAATGACATGATGACAAGAGCAAATGGAAATGTGTTGGGTATCTCCTTCGATGCGAAGATGGTCAAAAATTGTCACTGAATGAACTTCATACGACCTTCAAAGAACAAGAGGACGTCAAAAGAAAAGATGGAGCGATAGGGATAGGGATGTCTGGAAGGAGAAATGGAAAGAACTCGCCTGCCAATAGGGCTGACCACCCCGGGAAGTGCTGACTATTACTCCCGAAAGGGAAGGCCAATCCAGGAAAGGATACAGAAAGATGGAAAGAAAATTTATATAAGTTAATGTTTTGTCAATTATTAATATTTAAATTTTTTTTCTCTCCATCTTCTTTAAAATGTTTATATTGTATTTTGTATGATTTTAACTTATTTAATAAATAAAAGGCTATTTCATTTCAGCTTTCCAGTAACCTCAACTGTTTTTGTTAGCCACTCCTCCTCAGTCAGCGCTAGTGGTATGTATGAGGTACCAAATGAACTCATAGTTCAGCGTCTAACCCGTTCCAGTACATAAAAGATTCTTTTTTCTATTTACGATATTTTTAATTTGTTATTATCACTAAATAAGAACAAGAGTATTTCCTATTTAAGATTTTGTGTATAGATTATTTTTTTTTTTACTTTTTTGTGTGCCACACTAATACATTTCTTTATTCAATTAGTTTACCATACAACACATTTCATCTTTATTATTAATTTCTCTCACTCGTTTTTATTTTATTTCTTATCATTTTTTACAACTGAATATTTTGAATCTTTTTGTTTCCATATTTTTTCACTATTCGTAAACTTAATGATTTATTTCTTTATATAATGTAATAAGTCACTTGGTCAGACATATTCTTTTTTTGTTCGGGTCAAATCAATACAGTTTTAAATCTTACGATCTCAGATTTTTTCAAATATTGCACAGATGTTTAGATACAGATTTAGGAAACTGAAATTTTATTGAAATATGTCCTTTCCTTATTTAATTTTAGAGTTGTTAAGTCTTCATAAATGAGCCAAAAAAACGGAGAACAAGTTTCGGATTTATTGCAAAATCTTCCTTTTGAGATAATGTATTCCTGCCAAAGTCTTGGCTTGAGGTCCCACAACAAAATTTCCTATCTTTTCTCCAATTTAAAAGACTATATTCACTACATCTGGACAAACGAATGACATGGAATCCTCATACAAGACTAAAAAGACAAGAAACAGCTCGTCGATTCCGACTATTACAACATTTACTAGACAAATGATCTAAATTGCCAATCCATTACAAAAGACTGATCTATATGACTATTATAAGGCATATCTGGACAAAGGAGTTGAGCTTTGGGTCTCCACTATACCATCAAATTCCTTCGTAAAATTCTATCACTAATCGAGTCATCCATCATGACCTCAATATCCCACATGTTGCCAATTTAGCCAGAACCAGATACCTTCCATGATAAACTTCCCAACCACCCAGATCCACTTATTTCTAACCTGGCTTCTCTTTCATTGCCTAATAATTCTCCTAGGCGTTTGAAAAGAAGATGGCCTCGAGATCTACTTCTCTAGAAATGTTATTATACAGTTGTAAATAACAATAAATAAATTATTGAAAAAAAAGACCCTATACCTTTTAATTTAATAACTGTATTTCCTAACACAAAACTTATATAAATTCCTTAAACCCCGTTGTCTCTAAATTGTGAGAACACACACCTAGTTTTGATTGTATCTCTGAGGTTAAATTTGAATTTAAAAAGTTTTGGACCGTATGAACTGATACTAAAGTCGAATTTTGGCACAATTATGTGAAATATTGTCCATAAACCTGACGGGTATTATATCCCTAGTTTTTTTTGTTTCTCTGAAGCTAAATTACAATTGAAAAAAATTAAAATTATATGAATAGAGATCATTTTGATGTACAAAAAGGTCTGGTGTGTGTACCCATAGGGTATTCCTTGACTAATTTTTTGTCTGGAGTCTCCACTCGAATGCAACATATTATATATACAACATATATTTCATATAGTAAGAAAAAAACCCATTTTGGTAACCAAAAAAAATTGACTCCCTTTGCGGTGGATACGTAAATGGTGCCCATTAATTTTAATATCTGGGAACTATTCTGTATTGGTATTATTTTTTTTTTAGTACAAAATAAGTAATATTTTATGCACATGGCGGTCATTTATAATTCAAGTGGTTTCAATACCGTATACGTGCATAATTCATATGAATCCCATGGACATGGTCATTTAATATGTCTAAATCTTTGCATGAAACAAGTTTCGGGCTTAATGTCCATCAATCAATGCTCCTTATTTTGTTACTAATAAAACCATCCATAAAGACCTAAATGTTCCTTATGTAACCGATCTAGTCCGAACCCGATATTATTCCTTCCATAATAAACTCCCTAGAGACCACCCAAACCCACTAGTTTCTAACCTTGCTTCCTCTTCCATTCCTGGCAATCCTCCGAGGCGCCTGAAAAGAAGATGGCCTCGTGACCTTATATTGTAAACTGTTTGTAGAGTTCTACTACTGGGTAGTTTCTCTACATCCTGTATCATATCATTATGTCATTATGATCAAATTTACTTGTATTTTTTATACAGTTGTAAATATCAATAAATAAAAAATAAAATAAATGTCCATCTCTTGTTCATTGAGGAGTTCCAATCACAATCTCTAAAATTTTCCTTGATATCCTGATTAAATTTGCACGGGACCACCGTGGAGATTTCCACCTTCATTAAGAAAGACGCAGTATCTGAAGTGAGAATACTTTGGAGATGTCGCCCTTTGAAGGTTATTCACACCTACCCTCATTTAAGTTGAAAGACATTACTATATTAAAAGAATCAACCCTTGTACCTTTCTGGGTTTCAAATTAAATAAATTTCGTAATTTATAAAACTAAATAAGAAAATAACGACTTATTCCATTTTTACTTTTATCTTTTACCAAAATTTTCTAAGAACATTTGTAAACCACAGTGTAGAGTATAGTTCCGCTGTTTTCACTTATGTTTTAATCTTTGCTATTTGCAAACGAATTCATATGAAGATCTATTTTGAAAATTTCTCTTTGCTTGAACTTAACTGAAACATAATTCATTAATTTCTCGATAGCACTACCCTAAAGGTTCGATGCCGATACCACCAATCGCTCTCTACATACATCCTTCCAGTGATGACCCTCCAAACCCAATTCTACTAAATCAGTTTTAATGCAATCCCCCCATATACGTTTCGGTCTACTCCTCAGCCATTTACAAGTCGGTTCTGTGTTTATTAACATTTTAGGGATCATTGTATACAATAACTGACTTGAATTACTTTCAGTGTAAACATTAAATAATTTACTTAGGAATTACGAAGAAGATGATATGCAATTACTGCACTATTAATAAACAGTAACAAGTTACTGGATGTGTAAATCAGTCGCTAGGACTAAATATACTAGTCCTGGTATTATCGTTGATTATTTTAGCTAATAAAATTAAGACAGTTATTGTATTTAGCAAATTTTTAACACTTAAATTGTTAATAATGAATAATTTCTCCAGATTAAATCTATTTGAAAATTACTTTTTTGAATATAATTATCTCTTTTTAATTAAACGATAATCATAGAAATTCGGTGATGAATGGTGATGTCACCTAAAGTGAACATACTTAAAAAAGGGTTGTGGTGCCCCCCTCCCCTCCCTCGAGTTATAAACATTATCGTCATTAAATAAATTCCTAATGTAGATAGCAAAAACGTTACGATGTCGAATTTGCACGAAAGTCGTGCGTGTTTGTAATTGGTATTTTTCGTGTCTTAAGCAACAGAAATGTTTTCTAAAATTATTAGAAACTGCTAAACTCCAGTACTAGAACTCAAAGAATTCTTTGATGTTTAAATTTAAACATTTTTTTCACCTCCCAGTACGAAAATATTCAATCAAAATGTTTGAAAACATTTTTGTTGATTTTTGGGGAGTTCGGGTGAGAGTATTGTTACTCCCTTCCCTCCTCAAGAGTTCTAAAAATTATTCTTAATAACCAAGTGCTAAACTTTATAGTAAAAGAGTCAAAGTTTAAAGCAAAACTATTTGGAACTATAATACTCTTAGGGGAGGTACTAGGGCTCAATGAAAGTTTGGAAACATTTTTTGTTGTATTTTGGAAGTTCTGAAGTCCTCCTCCCTCCCAGAGTTCTAAATACTTTCCTTAATAACCAAGTGCTAAACTTTATAGCAAAAGAGTCAAAGATGTACAAAAGTCGAGCGTATTATTAATTAGTATTATTTCTTGTCCTTAACAACAGAAATGTTTCCTAAAATTATTAGAAACTGTAATACTCTTAGGGGAGGTACTAGAAAAAAAATATTTTTTAATTTTTTTATATATGTATATATAGTTAAACGTAAAAATTGATATATAAGAAGATCTTCAGGGTTGCGGTTAAAAGAGAAACAAAAATAGTTTACAACTATTTATTTTCCGACGTTTCGCCCCACTTTGCAGGGCTTTATCAGGGCTAAAAAGATACTGAAAATATTACAACAATAAGGTAATTTAAATTTAATTTGTAAGTAAGTAATTTAAATTACCTTATTGTATCTTATTGTTGTAATATTCTTTAGCAATTTAATGCATTATATTTATAAGCAATATTTATTTGATCAATTGAATAAAAGATAAATATTTCGTCATAAATTTAAGTATTGGTAAACCAAAACTTATTACCCGACCAAAAATTATATTCTTTACTACACAGACTTCTAAATTATTGCTCAGATAGAAACTTAACGAATACAATTACTTACCATATGGACTTGCGCCTGCAAAGTTTATGGACCTGCTAGAAGACACAGATTGAGACAGTACAAACTTTTCAATCACAATTTTAAGACTAGAACGAACTCACCACTCTACGTTTTAAACGAGACCATTCACACCGACCTACCCATTCCGACTGTAACATACCACACATGACTTACAAACGGTTTCACAACACGCTACATGGACATTTCAATAGATTTATACGATGTATGGCAACACATGAAATTCCTGACGTAACTTGGCCATGGCTGAAGAGGAGTTGGATGCGGGACCTCCTAGTGTAATAAAATAATTTACTTAACGTCAGGAGGATGCACCATTGGGTGCTATCTCCATATATCTTACCATAATGCAATAGGAATAGTTTTTCTTTACAAATACAACCGCGGTAATATAAAAATATTCAAAGAAATCTTTGACTACTACACAAAAATTAATAAATAAAACTTTTTTTTTATTTATTTATTTAATGTGATTTACAACTGTAAAAATAATGAATACAATAAGTAAATATGTTGTATGTTTCATTTACACTTGAAAATCTTAGGAAGGAAGAGCCCGTGGCCATCTTCTTTTTAGACACCTCGAAGGGTTATCAGGGATTGTTAAGGATGAAAGTTTAAGAATTAATGATTTAGGATGGGTAAGGAGTTTGGAATGAAAAGACGCATATCTGTTTTGGGCCAAATCTGCAACGAATGGGATGTTAAGGTCTTAATAAATAAAACTAAATTACTAATAATTTATTATATCAATACATTTGGATATTCACTGAATACTAAAAAACTAGTTCTTCTAGCTACAGGATAATGAAAGTATTTTCTACCATATATGAGTCAGAAATATACCATATAACAGTCAGAAAATGGTTATTTATCATTTATCGAAAAAAAAAAAAAAAATGCTGTACCATGTTACACCAAAGCAACAAGTGCACCTCCACCCCCGTAAGATACATTTGTACAATTTATTACTATTATATAGATTTATTACCAATATAATCACTTCTATTTTTCTAATATGGTATGTAAATAAAATAATTTTATCTTTAAGTCAATTATTGTATTAAGTGCCTATTTTATAAATGATCTGACAACTATTAACTTGAAATTTATTTAATCAATTATAAACAATTGATTATCGATTCAATTGGTGCAAAATGGTTAATATTAATTATTTTAATCACTTGAGGACTACACAAAAAAAACAACACTATTTTGACCATTCTTGGAATTATTAACCTTGAGATACTAATATCAGGAACTGTTTTATAAACATAATTTCATTAGTGTACAAACGAAGCTAGAAAAATTCACTTAATATTATTTGACAATGACATTCTTTATTGGAATAGTAACAACAAAACAGTGATTTCTTCTTTTTTAAATTAAAAATGCTGTTATTGGAAAATAAATATTTCGGGTTTTATTTAACGGACTTAGTTCTATATACGACTCAAATTTATTAAATTTTTTTTTAATTGATTGGAGGCTTCTGTCTACCTGTCACTCTTAATAATATACCTCTTCCCAGATCCGACACAGTGCGATACCTCGGATTCATTTTGGACAAAAGACTCAACTGGAACCAACATACTAGACTCAAAAGACAAGAACTCAACAGACGATTCAGCCAACTATACCGACTGCTCAGCCGGACCTCTCATCTTTCACTAGAAAACAAAATACTAATTTATAATACTATACTCCGTCCTATCTGGACCTACGGACTTGAACTTTGGTGAACAGCTAAACCGTCGAACATCAAACGTATCCAATCCTTTCAATCCAAAATCCTTCGAACCATAGTTGATGCACCCTACTACGTTTCCAACAGAACACTACACCATGACCTACATATCCCTTTTGTCCTTGATCTCATACCGACCAAATTCTCAAAATTCCATATAAACCTTTCCAACCATCCTAATCCTTTGGTTCAAACCTTATCTAGTTCCACGCATCCCTACAGCCCACCTAGATGGTTGAAACAGCAGTGGCCAAGAGACTTATTAAAATAAAAATGGACAATTGGACTTCTGGCAATGGTCAGATTCTCCACTCAAGTTGAGTGTTTGCGGTTTTAGCGCACTTGCTCAGCCTCCACTGGCTCATTACCAGTGATACGGCGAGAGGGATGCACTGGGATCTTTTGAGCACAGCTCTACCCCTCACACGTGGGGGATAGAGTGGGCTCAGGGATCCTCAGGTCGATTGTGTAAATATTGTATATATTATTTTATCATTATGTTATTTTATTTTTCATACAGATAGTTTGATTATGTTCTTCTTGTTTATTCTTTTGTTTGTATATATTTTAAGAGAGTTTTTTTTTTATTATTATTTTTTTTCCTTTCTTTTTTTTTTTATTTTAGTATGTATGAGATCATCCATCACTATTACCTATTGGCCACAACTGTGTAGCAGATTGTAATATCTACCAATAAATAAATCTATCAATAATTGATTAGAGAAGACGGTCGGGAGAGGGGGATGCAGTCAGCAAATAAAAACATAAATAAATAAAAAAATATTTATGAAGGAATGTTGGTTAAAACTGTTTTTATAAATAAATATTTATTGTTTATTTATGTTTTTCTTTGATGACCACACCACCGATCAGCTACGGTCAACTATCTACACCTCATTAAAAATGTTCTTTACTTTCAAAAATGTATTGCGTAAAATGTATAGTGTAAAATAACAGGGGTATAAAATGTAAATTTTTATATATTTTTAGTTATATTTTATATTTTTTTAGCCCTAATAA
>NW_027107458.1:744277-744825 GCF_000696795.3 Halyomorpha halys | reverse complement strand
TTTTTTTTACCGCACCCGGACCATATTCCTTTCATAAAATAAATCGGAATTATTCCATCTATCGCCATTATTTGATTATTTTTTCTTGGACTAATATTGGAATCACTCTCTTAGTTTTAGGTTGCCTAATCATTAATAAACGAGAAGCCACCTATAATCATTTAATCTGGTTGTTCGACTGTATTAAGAAGTTAGTTGAGTAAAGGAGCTTAATTTTTTATAAGCTGCCGGAGTCACAAGCGCTCCTGCCAACAACGTAAGTCATTATGTTCGGCCCATCAACTTGAATCCCCTATTACACGATTAACTCGGCTTAGTCTAGCTTACAGCATCGCGTCACTGGATTATTTGATTTCAATATGTTGAAATTAATAGTGTTCTGTGAGCTATGAAGGTTTAATATTTTATAATACTTTATTATACAACCAATAAAGGGTTAGAGGTATAGTACTGTGCAAGGCGATTTGGTCAAAATCACCCTCGAAAAGTACATTTATACCCAATTAAGGGTACCTACAGCTGGGAGAACCCGGAGAGCTCCAGAACCC
>NW_027107458.1:732010-742412 GCF_000696795.3 Halyomorpha halys | reverse complement strand
AATATATAAGGTAAAAAAAGCAAACATTCAGTTTTTTAACAGTTTTATTGAAACAGTAATTTGATGAAAAGTAAAAGGAGTTATGATCTAAAACAAATTTGAACTGGAGATATAAAATAAAACGTTCGATAATCTTTTATTTATTTAAAACCCATATTTCGCCATTATAATTAAATTTAAATTAATTTTATGCAGGCTAAAAGAGCAGACATTTAGCTTTCCAGCGGTTCTATTAACGTAGGAATTGAATAAAATGGAGAGGAGTTATGAACGATCATATGAAAAATGGACATCGGAAGAAAACAAAAATCCTCCAAAAAATCAATGTGAGAAATTTATAATTTTTAATTTCTTTCAAAAATTTAGGCTAAAAACAAATATTATTTGATTAGTACTGAAAAAAAAACAATTGTTGACCTTCTTTACTTTAAGTACAGTTCCATCACACAACCAGGGCCCTTTATCATAATAAAGTACAAACTAATACTATTAGTCTTGTAGATTTATCTTAGTTCAATTACACATTCTTGTACAATAGTAACTTGTACTTTAGTATATTTTTAATTCCTGTAATATCACTAATAGTCATCCCTATCATGAAAAAATAAGTATTAGAATTATTACCACACTAGTTTCTACACATGTACTATGATCTAATAACAAAGATCTAGAGTATTAAATAATCAGAACGGTGAAGTAAATGTGGCAAAGGTAAGGTAGAGTAGCAAGTAAAATTAGGAAATAATAATAATTATATATATATATATATATATATATACATATACATATATATAACGAATAAACGAGGAGTACCTTATCCTGAAAAAGGTAGAAGACAGAAAACAGAAAAGTTAGGCAGGAAGAGAGGAAGCTGATATAGATGTGCCCTCAACTTCACTAACCTTCTGAAAGGGTAAGGTTTTTTAAAAATATATATGAGTATATATGGATCCCTTACTCCTTAGTTATTAGTTTATATAAATGATCTTTAACCCATCATTTTTGTAAAATTACTACAATTGATTATCTATTTCATGTATTTCACAAGCTAACTAGATTTGTACGGGGGTTACCCCATAAACAAATAAATAATAATAATTTTTATTACTGAAAGGATCCTCTAATCTCTTGTCTAATATTACAATAGGCAAATGTAAGAGGAAAATATAGAATTACTCATACATATATAAGATATTGCATACAGTTTATGTACACTATAGTAATAATCGAAAAGTTTGTATAAATATATTTATAAAAATAAAAAGATTTTTTAAATAATTTATTTATTGTTATTTACAATTTTATAAGAATATATACATTAAGTAAATTTACTGTAAGTGATATAATGACATGATACAAACATGTGGAGAATCTACCCATTGATAGAACTCCAATAACATTTCTAGTGGAAAAGATCTCGAGGCCATCTTCTTTTCAAACACCTAGGAGGACTATTAGGTAATGAAGGACAATCCTGGTTAGAAACGAGTGGGTTTGGGTGGTTGGGAAGTTTATCATCGAAGGATTGTTACCTGGTTCTGGCCAAATCGGTAACTAATGGGACATTGAGGTCCTTGTGGATGACTTGATTTCTGTCAAAGTAAGGAGCATTAAGGATTTTGAACTATAAGGATTGGATTCATAAGAGATTTGATCGTTTAGAGGAGCCCCAAAGCTCAACTCCTTATGTTCAGATAGACCGTTTAATACTAATGTAGATCAATCTTTTGTAATAGATTGGAAATTTAGACCGTTTGTATAGTAAATGCAGTAATAGTCCAAATCGACGAGCAGTTCCTTGTGTTTTTAGTCTTGTATGAGGATTCCATGTTAGTCGTTTGTCCAGATGTTGTCCAACGTAACGAATCTGTTCGACAGGAATAAGTGGGGTATTATTAAAGGATACTGTGGGGCAAGAGGCTTACGACGAAGGGTAAATGTGATTTGGAGGAATTTATTTTAATCCTCCAGTTTTGGCACTATTTTTCAAGGGTTGTGATGTGAGATTGGAGAAAATAAAAATAAAATTATAATAAGAGAAGTTGCCATGGCACCTAGTTTGGAAACCACTGTACTATAGCATCAGTCACCACAACTAAAAATATAGTATTCTGAAGATATCACAATTGTTTAAATAAAATTTAAATTCTCGAAGAAGTTCATAACCTTTTGTAGAAATAATTGAAAATGATACCGTTATCTACTCTAAAAATATATATATTTTACAAAGCACTGCTAGAAAGCAGATTCATGTTCAGTGGAAGATTCTATAGTATTAATAGACAAATGATGTAGAAAAAAACAAGACGTGACAAGGTGTACTATAAGCATCAACATAAGTGCACGACCAATATTCAACTTCTTGAACTGGTTGTCTTCCAACAAAACAATGTCCTATTTCAAAATTGAAATTGATTTACGATTCATTAATTATTTAAATTTTCGATTTATTTATTTTTTTAATAATATTGGTTTGAAATCGAATTTTAAGCAATCCTGGTACATTTATGTTTAAGGGAACCGAGGTTGATTATTTTTTTAAATGCTAATGAAGCGGAATCAAACTGGTCCTATTGCAAATAGGGAATTAGCTCACGAGATCATACAGGAAGAAGTAACGTATTTCACATAAAATTTAATAAATTTCAGTTAATTACGTCCTTGAATATGAACTAAAAATATACGTCTACGAAAGCATTTTACATTTTATGGTTTCCGTAATACATTAAAATAATAAATAACAAGAAATTAACAGATCCATGATATTTACCCAAAAAAAAAAATAATAATAATAATAAAAATATATTCATTTTAACATAGGAAAATGTTGGTTCAAACCTCAAAATTTATATGCCTAACTAAAGATGTCTAATAGTACTCAACTTGAGCGCTAGTTTTATTGACCACAGAGTAGTTTATAATGATTATCTTCATATGAGAAGCAGTTTTCATGATATCAAGCAAAATAAGTTGTGAGGGCGTGATAGCCGAGCATGAGGGGTGAGAACGAGAGCACAAGAGAAGATGGTGGGTTCGATTCCAGAGTTAAAATGTAATTAATACAATTACTGCAGATTGGAATTGCAGAAATACAATTACATCTACAAATAATTGTAATATTAATTGCAATTACTTACTGAACAATTTTACAATTGTGATAATATTACGCCCAGGTCTCCTGCACGGGGCGCCGCTCTTCATTCATCTTCGGGACGGAACACATTGCCATCTTTAACAGTTTCAGGACACTCTGCTGCGAAAAATGGTGAGGTATACGTCACTGAGAAAGACTAAACCACAACTCCACGAGATCTTAGATCTGTCGACTGTGCCCGAGTTTATACAACGGAGGCACATGATGTTCTTCGACTAGTTGAAGACCAACATCAACCCACTGTTCCAGACACTAACACACAACACCCTCTACAGCTCCTATCAGATGGCAACAGTGCCACTTGTTACCAATTACAACCTCAGTTTTTAGTTTTAGATATACTGATTTAGTTTAAGTGCCACCACAACCATCAAGCGTGCCCCAACATTTGAATCACCACCATGAACTCAAATTGACCCCATCTCATTTGTAGTGAGTTTCCTAAAATGTTGCCCTGCTACAGTAAAAGTAGAAAGCTTAGACCTGCTATGTATCGAGGCACTAGCCATGATTACAACAATATGTCGTTTATTAAGGTTCTTTGCTATCTGTCCCCGATACCTGGTTAGGGTAGGAGTCTCTTACTGCGTCCCCGGATAAGAAAACATCTGTGTTAAATTTGTCACATTACCAGAGTCCCCTGAGAAAATTAAATTGGCTAACCTTTAAGCGTTCTAACAAAAATGACAGGTTTGACGAGGGACTGGAATCAAATTAACCAGGTGCAGGAAAGGCCCTTCCTGGACATGTCAAACTTTTCCACACATTCACGGCCCTGAGGAGGGAGACGCCTACCTCGGGAGTCTTCGGTCACCGATGGCCAATGAAAAATGAGATTCAAAAATAAGGTATTGCCCCAGAAGGGAAGTGGGAGAAAAGGACAGGAAATCTAGATCAGAAAAAGAGACACTCAACAGGAAGGCTTAGACGGGCGAGGTACACAGTCAAGAGGCAGGCATAGAAGATGCACTTCGACCAGACGAAGTCGTGAGAAGGGCCACGAGACCTAGACATCCCTTATGAACGACACCTACGGCACTACATCTCACGGCATCAGCAGCTATAAGTATAAAATTAACCTACAAGTAATAATGTAATAATCTATATTGTATGGCAACCTTTGTCTGAATCATTTTAATTATAGTAATAAATTGTAAATAAATAGTTAATCTCTTTATGTAGTTTATATACTATTATATAACCCAATATACCACCCTTTATTATACTTTATAATTAATGGTAACAACGTTTTATAAATATAAAGGTATTTAATTGGTAAACTGGTAAACACACAAATAGCTTTCGGAAAAGAATCCAATTATAATAATAGTTTTTTAGGACTCAATGTATAATTAATTAACTTATTTTGGATAATTGCCTTCAGCGATTATCCTGGCATCCCGAGTAAATCTCCATAGCATACATAGCAGACTTTATATTCATATGTATATATTCATGATTATTATATTTTATTTCAGATTAAAGGGGTTCCGAAAAAAAAAAATCAGGAAGCAATGCATAATTCAGTGAAATTTTGACCGATTTGATGTATAATTGTTGAAATCCATGACCTAAGAGAACTTCAAATTAAATACAAGGAGAATAAAAGTCAATTACGAACTTACTTACTTTCACTTACCGATGTATAGAACATACAGTAAGGGGAAGTAGTGCGAACGTGAAAAGTTTCGAGTTCCTGTTTTCCATGAAAATATACTCTTGGAGTTCGGGAATCCAGATAACCAAGTCTTCGAAAATACTGGATGTGTGAACAACCCAGCACAAAAATAAATAGTTTTACGAAACTGAAATTACATATTTAGGCCGGAGGTATACCTCGGATGGGGTGGCAACTTTTTAGTTAAAATTAACTTACCGTAAGTAGCGAAATAAAAGAATATTTTTGAGTTTTTCAAAAACGGCTTTAACGTTTTTGATTAAAATTGGTATATCATTCAATTCAAAATTAGGTGACCTTTAAAGTTTTATAGCAGAGTTTAAATGCAGATTTTTTTTTAAGTCTCTAACGTACATTTAATTTTGGTTAAACCCATTAATCGTATACCAAAATCTCCAATCCCATATCACAGCCCTCGAAGAATGGTGTCGTAATTAGAGGATTAAAATAAATTCCAACAAATCCCATCAAATCACCTTTACCCTTCGACGTAAACCTACTGACTGCCCTACAGTTTCATTTAATGATGTAACTCTTACCCCTGTCGAACAGATCCGCTACCTTGGATTACATTTCGACAAACGATTAATAATAATTTCATTAATATATTTTATTCATTTAATTTACTGCTTTCATTTTATTTTAATATACTTTTTATACAAGTTATGAATTCCTTATATTCCTTCTTAAGTTTGTTTTGTTTTTATTACACTAAGATATTATTTACATATTTTAAGACTTTTTTTTATGTAGAAACTCATTTTAAATTATATTATTGGAAACAGTGCTAATAAAAAAACTCTAGGAAGAGCTTTTACTGATCAGTAATAGTAAACACAGATATATAAACTTAATTTATTTGTGCCGAAGTTTAGGCCTTAATTTCAATCTATTAGGGCTGAATAAAACGAAGTTACTACAAGAATTTGGGGGGGGGGAAGGAAAACAGAGTAGCCAAAAAAAATAAAAATAAAATAAATAAATAAATAAAACTAGAAATTAATAAGTTAAGAAATGATACAAAAATAAAATATAGTATTGCTAATATAAGAATTGAGAAGCGGCTAGCCGCGGGGTAAGGCCGGTGGCTACTAACTCCAAGGACCCGAGTTCGAATCGGGCTAGGCAGAAAATTGTTTTCACTGTACCCGTGAGTCAACTCTTTTGGGTTCTGGAGCACTCCTGGAACCACCCAGCCTCCTAAATTGGGTAAAAATCTGGCGGTCGAGTGTGATTCTGACCAAATCACCTCCTTGAACAGTTGGTCTAGTAAACGTGCTCTCTTACAATGTACTAAGCCCTTGACCCTTCAGGGGTTGTAGCGGTCCAGCTTTAATTTCAATTTTAATAAACAAGACTGAAAAGACAGGAAACTGCACGTCGATTTCGACTATTACAGCACGTACTGGACAAACATTCTAAACTTCCAATTCATTACAAAAGATTGATCTACATGACTGTAATAAGGCCAATTTGGACATACGGAGTTGAGCTTTGGGGCTCCACTAAACCTTTGAATTCCTCTCGTATTAAATCATTGCAATCCAAAATACTTCGTAAAATCCTCAATGCTCCAAATCCCTTTGTCACAAATAAAATCATACATAAGGACCTTAATGTTCCCTATGTAACCGATCTAGCCCGAACCAGATATCACTTCTTCCATTATAAACTCTCTAACCACTCAAACCCCCTAGTTTCAACCTTGCTTCCTCTTCCATTCCTGACAATCCTCCGAGACCCCTGAAAAGAAGATGGCCTCGAGACCAGTTAATGTAAAACGTCATTAGAGTGCTACCAAAGGGTAGTTTCTCTACACGCCTGTAACACTCCAATTTAACTGAGATCAGATTTACTAAATGTATTATAATGCACTGTTGTAAATAGCAATAAATAAATATTAAAAAAATTAATAAAACACAAAACTTTGAAAATATTAGAAGAATAAAAAAAATCCTTTATTCTCACATTGAATTTACGCTACAAATATACACTCCATTATTATGAAAACATTTATTTTAAAAGTTTGACAGGTAAAAATTAATACAATACTGTTTGGGAAAGAAAAATTGATATATAACAATTCTGACAAAATGTTTAGTTTTAGTTCTTGAAAATACAAAATACAATTATTTTTATATAAAAATTTTAATTATTTTCAGTGCCTTCTCGAGAAGTTTACTTCTTTCATAATATATATTATTTCCTGTTAAATACATGACAAGGGAAGGAAGTCGTTCATGACCTAGTCAACCGTATCCTGGTTGGGTTGAGAGTGGTCAGTTACAGGGTCATCATTTGAAGAGAAAGTTCTTGAGACAAGAAGCCATGTTTCCTTTCATCTAGGCCGAGAACCTTTTAGTAGGTACATTGTGATAAAACCAAAACTGGGTACCATCCTCTTCAGTGTATATTTATAAACGTCAGGATACTCCGGTCCTTCTGGAGTTCATCAAGGCACTGTATGTGACTTAATTACTTTCTAGTATTTCATTTAATTATATTTAAATTTCATCTATTAAAAATTTATTGAAGAATACACTGCAACTATTGACGGTCCGTAAAAGAATTATGATATGTTTTTTTAACCAATTCGTTTATTCGCCTTTATAAACCATAAAAATATTTTAAATAGGAATGATTGTGTTTAAAATGTTATTTTACTTTAAGTTTAATGATTATGTTATTTTTCTTAATTTTTAAGTACAAAAAAAGGAAAAAAAAATACAAATGAAGAAGAAATAAATACAAAAATAGAAATTTAATATAATTTTGTTATTAAAAAAAAATAATAGTGAATATTGTACCTAGTTATTTTTTTTTTATATATATATTTTTTTTAAATTGATATTTTACTGGAAGAGTTTCTGGAATTAAATTGAATTTGGTGAATGGCACAAATCTTCCTTGTTTAATTGTAATAATTTATTTCATATAATCAACAACAACGTTTCGGGAATATCCCCCATCATCAGGTTGCTATAAAACCAAATTCAACAAAACTTATAACATGTGCTTACAACATTACTAATATATCCATATATACATCAAATCTATTCATAAACTATTTATCTGATAAAAATATTTTATATATAACGTATAATTATCTCCTATTTTGTCATTAGTGCTAATATTGAATAATATTATTGTCATTTAATGAATAAAATACTTTTTTACTATTAACAGTTATACATTTTTAGGAGAATAATTACCTTCCTGAAGGTTATCTTTCATTATGATAGCAACCATATAGACTATAAACAATTATATCCTACCTCTATTACCACAAAGATGAACAATTAAACAATTTTTCAAAAACCATTTTTTTTTATATAAAACTTTTTTTTAAAAAAATATAAATATAATTTTTTTTATACAATAACAAATAAAAATGACTATTATTCAATATTAACACTAATGACAAAATAATAGATAATTATACGTTATATATAAAATATTTTTATCAGGTAAATACTTACTTTGTCACAAATAAAATCATCCATAAAGACTTTAATGTTCCATATATAAGCGATATAGCACGAATCAAATATAAATACTTTCTTATAAACTCTCTAACCATCCAAACGCACTAGTTTCTAGCCTTGCTTCCTCTTCTATTCCTGACAATCCTCCAAGGTGCCTGAAGAAGTTCTATTGTAGAAGTGCTATTAGAATGCTATCAATGGGTAGTTTCAATACATGCTTGTTTCATGGCATCATGTTCTTACGTTAAATACAGTAGTCATTACCAGTGACGCGGTGAGAGGAATGCCCTGCTATACCCCTCACACGTGGGGGATAGAGTGGGTTCAGGGATCCTCAGGTCAATAGTGTAAATATTGTATATAAGAGTGTAAATGTAACTTAGTGATTATTTTTATTTTATTTTATTATTTATTACTCATCTCTCTTTTCTCAGTCCGCCGATGTTCCTCAAGGTAGTATCTTAGGTCCCATTCTTTATACGGTATATACAGCTGACATCCCAACCCACTCTAACACAGTCCTAACAACATACGCTGATGACACATGTATACTTTCTGTAAACAACGACCCAACTAATGTATCACAAACACTACAGGCACAGATAACATCTATTGAAGAATGGTGTAAAAATTGGAGAATCAAAATAAATCCTGACAAATCCCACCAGATCACCTTTACTCTCCGTCGTAAACCTCTGCCCTCCTGTCCTACAGTATCCTTTCTAAATACACCACTTACATGGAATCCACACACAAGACTGAAACTACAAGAAATGCTCGTAGATTCCGATTGCTACAACACTTACTTGGCAAACACTCTAAGCTTCCCATTCACTACAAAAAATTAGTATACACTACGATAATCAGACCAATTTGGACATATGGAATTGAGCTCTGGGGCTCCACCAAATCATCAAATTCTTCCCGCATTCAATCGTTACAATCCAAAATCCTACGTAAAACCCTTGATGCTCCTTATTACGTCACAAATAAACTCATTCACAAAGACCTTAACATCGTTGAGATTTAACCATTCGTTGCAGATTTAACCCAAAACAGATATGCGTCTTTTCATTCCAAACTCCTTAACCATCCTAACCCATTAATTCTTAATCTTTCATCCTTAACAATCCCTGATAATCCTCCAAAGCGTCTGAAAAGAAGATGGCCACGGGAACTTCTAATTTAAATTAATGTTTGAAATACCACCAATGGGTGGTTTCTTCTCAAGATTTTCAAGTGTATATGAAACATACAACAGATTTCCCTATTGTATTATTTTTTACAGTTGTAAATTGCATTAAATAAATAATTTAAAAAAATTATTTATTACTATTATAATATATTATTGTAACTTTTGTTTGGTGATTATTGGTAGAGGAATTATATTCCATTATGTATAATTATAGACGCATATCCCAGGGTTCTTGCCAATGAACCCTAAAAACTGAGAAAAAAATATTTTACGTTATTGAAGAAATTTTTTAATGATGAGAGATAGTTGACCGTGGATGACTTATACGAGGAGAAGATGGTTGGGGGGTGCGGTCAAAATATAACTCAAGTAAGTTAAAATAACCTATTTTAATCGTGCCAACGTTTCGGCCGAGATTTCTAGCCTCCATCAGGGCTAAGAACAAAGAACAAGATAACAATCAATGAATACAAAAAATAAAATATATACAGAATGACATAAAGTAAATAATTGTACATAATGAAATTAATAAAAATAAACTGATAAAAGAAGTGGAAAATAAAATGTATATATAGGTAATTGAATAAGTAAGTAAAAATAACAAAATTAAGGAAATAGAATAAAAATTTAAAGTTGTGCAAAGAAATATGAATATTTTAGTTTATTAATAATTTAAAAATTAAAATTATGGAAAGAAAAAATAAAATTGAGAGAAAGAAAATACCAGGGCATTCAAAAAGTCCTGTCGTTTTTCGTTTGTTCGTTGTTTATTTTGATTCTAGATTGTTTGCTAATTAATTCCGTTCAATACAACTTTTATCCATGTAAACACAAATGTTTATACTTTATGAATAGGAGGCTAAGGAGGATTAATTTAATGCAGTCACCAT
>NW_027107458.1:729584-730990 GCF_000696795.3 Halyomorpha halys | reverse complement strand
GACAGGACTTTTTGAATGACCTGGTATATGTAACCATAATATAAGATAAAGAAACAAATATGAAGTTGAGTTTAACAAAAGAAATGAAAAGAAAACATAGCAATAATAATAATATATGGTGAACATATATTTGTTGTGTTTTTATTTGTTGTGTATTGTGTTCCCTCCCCCTCCTTTTCTTAATTTTCCTTAACCAGGTTATTAGTTATGTTTACTATATTATATTATTGCCTGGCGATGTGCCTTGCGGTTCCGTACTTGAAACACCTGGTGCGTAGGCACTGAGCCACTAGATGTTACGTCCTTCCACATCCATTGTACTTAAGATCCTCACGTCGCCCGTTACTGTTTCTCGGCTTTGCTTGCCATGGTCTTCTGTCCCTGTTCGGCGTTTTCTCCCTACCATAGTCCGTGTACTTTCTTCTTCTTAAAGGCTGCGGATTTGTTCTAGGCCTATTGTATGTAATCCTAGTCCACCCTGGCTCTTCCACTTCCATTCGGCCCGCCAGTTCCCGGGCACTTGGTTCTATCCGTGACACTTGCGGTCATCTAGCAGACTGCTGGTTCTGGATTTTGCTTACCCGTTTTGATCTTCTGTCCCTCGTTTTCTCCCTACTGCTATCTTTGTAATCTCTTCTTCTCCAAGGGTTGGGCATGTTTCTTGGCCGTTGATATTCTATCCTGGCTCATCTACTTCCATTCGGGCCTTCACACTAGCGCTTGTATCCACGAGATCTTGAGCACATTCGACAAACGGGGGCTATCTCGGAAATCCCTCCTTCTTCCCCAGCTCTTTTACCGATTGAATCTTAATTACCATGGATAGGAACTGTATCCGACCCTGTAACTGGATTGTTTACATCATCTCGCTTATCAGGAGTTCTGTTGTAGCGTGCAACTTAACCTATAAACCGTTCCGGTTCAGAAACGGCATTCCTCAAGCCTTGAGCGGTTGCTCTACGTGCTTTTATCCAGTTCAGTGTTGTGGCGTGGGCCTGCGCTGGAGAGACTTTCGGTAGTGAAGCGCCGAAAAGGTGCGTTCTCGATCCCATTTTGATTAAAAGCTTTCAGGTTCAAGTCTGCTTGTCTGACGATCCCGTTGGCAGCCATTATTTTAAAAAATGAGAGAAGAAAAAAACGGAATATAACAAAACAACGATAACAAACTTTCTTGAAAACAAAAATTACTCCGGTATCTAAAGTTCCCGGGTTTCGGCACCAGTTAAGTGACATCGAGAAGAGACTTGATAGAAAAAAGGTAAAAGGTAGACATAAGAACACTCCGTGACCGACTAAACAAGACTAACTTTATTAGGTCTAGTTTCACTATGTATATACATTTTTTTAATATTTATTTAAGTGTTTCGACCACTAGGGCCATTACACAACCATGGTAGTTTTCGTAT
>NW_027107458.1:721362-727934 GCF_000696795.3 Halyomorpha halys | reverse complement strand
TGACCATCTTCCTATATATCAATTTTTACGGTCAACTATACATACATATATAGAATTTTTATGAAATGTTGCTTTTTAAAAAGCTCTATCTCTAGAAATATGTAACGTAAATATCTCTTTTAGGGCTCATATTTTTAGCAAATGTCCTCATCTTTAAATGACGTACTCTTAGGTATTCTCGTGTTGTTCCTACTTTTTAAGATATAGAGCTCCGAATAAAAAATTAAATTTTTTTATCGCTTTGAAACAGCGCCATTTTATATTTCCCCTACCTATACTTGGCAGACTCATGAATTTTGACTATTAATTATACCTAGTTTTCATTAAAGTAATCAAAAATTGGGGTGAGATAACTGCCTTTTTTCTCCTCTTGGGCTTCTGTACTATAATGTATTAACTTCTCATAGGGTAATTGTGGACTGAAATTAATGACCTAGGTAGAAGCCTGTTTAAAGATTTTTTAAAAATAAATGTGCTTCTAAAATTGTATCGTGGTATGATAATTTATTAATAATATTATTATTTTATTAAAATTATTATATGTTGGCCTGAGCATGGTAGTCGTTGGACCAGACCTTTTGTTCCTTCAATAGTTGTTCAAAAACATCGATGTTTTTTCGGTAATGTATTGTAAGCAACGATATTTTAAAAAAAATCATATGTCTAACAAGAACTGTTTGTGACAGATTGCTCTTGAGGATAGCCAAATTGTCCGAAACGTCGGAGTTAAATAATAAGAAATATAAATTGTTTTGAGGCTAAACTTGGATAAAATTAATTTTATTTAAGCAATAATAACCAGTCGGAAGAAAATGTAAAGATTATATATAAACTGGCACCTAATATTATTATTATTCAATAAATAAATAACAGCATAAAATCGATGCATGCGAATGCACTAAATAAAATCGATTTCATTTCTCGATTTTTTTCCCTTCAAACCATTCATTCAACAGAGAATGAACGGTTACTCGTTCCATAGAGGACTCAATACCTACCCAAATTTTATTTTTTGGCGGCCAGAGATGGTAATGTAAAAGAAAAAACACCAAAAAAGTATTTTTAGTTATCATTCCCACCGATAATATGGAGTTTTTTTCTTGGAAATCAATTGTAATATAATATATTGGGTTGTAAAATAATTTCGTAGGGCTTTTCAATATTTCAATTTAATCCTTTCTGTGTTAATAAAATCATGTTTACTTGATCAATAATCTTAACATATTCTAAAAAAAGATTATATATAGATTATATTGTTACAAATGCATAAAAGCACCTTAACCAACCAAGATTCCTTATGTTTAAGTGGTATTTCGGTTTCTCAAAGTGAAAGAGAAAAAAAATTCATTTTCGTCATTTAATGATTTTTTTTTTATTCCCGAAAAGGAAAATCCGCTGCACAGACGGTTAACAAAATTTACAGTGTGTATGGCGATGATTTCTTAGAAGAAAGAACCGTCCGTCCGTATAGTAAAGGAGCCCTTGAGGAGAAAAATGTCAGTTATTTCACACCAATTTTTTATTACTTAATTAAAAACTAAGTATAATTACTAAAGAAAATTGATGAGTCTGCCAAGTATGGGTAGGGGAAATAAAAATGTCGGCTGTAGTTTATTATAAGTTTCAAAGCCATAAAAAAACATTAATTTTTCATTCGGAGCTCTATATCTTAAAAACTACCAACGACACTAGAAAATCGAAAAGAATGTTATTTAAAGGAGAGTAAATTTAATGAAATATGAGCCCTAATAAAGCTATTTACGTCCAAAAGGTCTCTAGATATGGCTTTTTAAAAACCAACATTTCATGAAAATATTGTATGGAACGTACCAAAAGATCAGCACTTAGTGAAAAGCCTATATCTCAAAAACCATTTGACGTACTGATGTCTTTTAGCACTCAAATTAAAGCTAGTTTAATGAGCTATAAAGTAGTTTAGGATGTTGATCTTCGTAGGAGTAGTAGTTTTCATGAAATTTGATAAAGTGAATTGAATTATAGTTGTTCGGACAAATTTTCATTTGCTAAATTTATATTCATATGTGATTATCATAAAAACTACTACCCCTACGAAGACAAGTGTCAAGAACTACTTTATAGTAAGTTAAATTTCTTTTATTTTGAGTGTTGGCAGACATATGTGCGTTTTATGGGACTAGAGATATATTTTTTCAAAACTCCAACATTTTATACGAACAACTAAAAATTAACATTTTCTGAATCTATTTTGTCAAATATCATGAAAACTACTATTCTTATGAAGGTAAAGGTCATAAACTACTTTATAGTATAATTATTTGGCTTTAATTTGTGTTCAAATACACATTTGTTCGTCGAATGGTTATTAAGATAAAGTTTTTCATAAATCAAACTTATTGTCCGAACAATTATAAATCAATTTATTTTAGCAAATATTATAAAAACTGCTATACCTACTAAGGTAAAGGTCTTAAACTACTTTATTGTACAATTATTTAGCTTTAATTTGAATGCTAATAGTCTTTGGTACATCAAATGGTTATTCTCTAACTACTGATATTTTTGCCCATTTTTATGAAATGTAGCTTTTTAAAAGCTATTTCTGAAGAACTATTGGACGTAATTAGCTCTATTAGGGGTCATATTTCAGAAAATTTACTCCCCTTTAATTAACATTCTTTTAGATTTGTTGTTGGTAGTTTTTAAGATATAGAGCTCCGAATGAAAAGTTAATGTTTTTTTAAGATTTTGAAGCAGCCGCCATTTTCATTCCCCCTACCTATACTTGGCAGACTCATGAGTTTTAGTACTAGTTTTGACTAGTAATTATACAAAGTTTTCATTAAAGTAATAAAAAATTGAGTTGAGATAACTTCCTTTTTTTCTTCCTGACTCTTGTACCAGTAAGTGGTTTACTCGGGTAAGAACCGTAAATTTTGACTTGGAAGACGCAAAGCGCTCAGGTCGTCTTTCAATTGTTGATGACAAAATTCAAGCATAGGTGAAAGGCAACCCTCACTCTACGACAATGGATATCGCAGAACAGTGCCCAGTTGGAACAATTAAAGGCGAAAGCGTCCCGCAATAGATCAAAATGAGTCATATATAATTGTTAAAAATATTTACAAGAATATGAAGTTTGTTTTGAAATCACAAGTAAAAAACGCTACCAATTTATTTGACAATCCAATACTAGTATGCTTTCTCCAGAAAGTAACCTACGCGTAGGACAGTACAAGAATGATCTTCGGAGAGAGGACAACGGCTTCACCTCTAGCCCAAGCAGTGAAAGTTCCATCAAAGGGCCTCATTTCAAGGTAGTGACCCTAAAAAAAAACCTTGAAATCCCTTTGTACCATCGGTGCCTATGAGAGGAGATTCTATAGCAATACTATCTAGTTAAATTTAGGATTTCGCGAGCGTATTCGATGGTACAAAATAAATAAATATTCTTTTATTTAAAAACTCTAATACATTAATTTTTGATCTAAAAAAAAAAATAAAAATTATGTATATTACTTAACTGCTCTGTTTTGCGGTTCTATCCGCCTTAATTTTGGATTTTATATTTCTTAGTTATACATAGGATGAGTGTACATCGAAGTGATTAACTGTTTAACATCCAAAATGTAGAAACAAACACTTGAGACAAAAACGAAATTAATAATTCCGTTATCAGAAAGAATTTCCTCGGCTATCTATTTTCTCCAAACGATAAAAATTGGCAAATCGGAAGACAATTATTCCCCATGGACACTACATCGTCCTAAAACAATCCTAAACTTGTTCCAATAATTAAAAAATTATGTTGAACCAGTTGAATTAAATCCCAATTTTCTCGTCTAATTCAAAACATGCCAGAATCCTTTACTATCTATACAGACGGATAAAAATCAAACCAGTCAACAGCATCTTCCTTTTTAACCTAAGATTCAACGTACAAAATTAAACTTCACAAACTAAGTAACAAGGTCACCGCCGAACTCAATGATATAGCAGCAGCACTTCACTTCTGTTTTGTCTATAATAATATAACAGTAATTATGGATTCGCTAAGTTTGTTAAAACGTTTAGACTATATGTATCCAGAACACTCGAAAATTTGCTCTCTCTTACGTGATCTAGTATTGTTGGTAACTTTAAACATATAGAGCTCCGAATGAAAAATTAATTATTTTTTAACGTTTTGAAACATCTGCCATTTTTTATTTCCCTTATCTATACTTTGCAGACTCAACAATTTTGAATAGTAATAATATATAGTTTTTAATTAAGTAATCAAAAATTGGGAAGAACTAACTGCCTTTTTTCTCCTATTGGGCTCTTGTACGAAGCTAAATTCGGGGCTATCGTTACACTCAAAAACCAGTGATCTTTGCAGTTGTTACTACTCAGTAAAAAATACGGACACAAACTTCTATTTATTTTTATAAGTAGAGTCTCTACTTAAAACAGTAGAACGTTGAAAACGGTGCGAGTAGAAAAAAGTAACCCTCGTAAGAGAAACAACGGACAAAGCCCACCCAATTATTATTCGGATGTAATTAGGATTAATTAATATTAGGATCCAATGTAAAACCTCACTTGGATTGCTTGGGAAAAATAGGATAGCCATTTCGTCGTTCTCAGATACCCAGCGACAACGGCCATGTATAAAGAGTTAGACGGATCCACAGGGAGATGAGGGAAAATTCCTCTACAAAAATATTATTTAAAAATTATAATTTAAAATATAATTGCAAATACCAGCGGTCGTGAATAACTGTGCTTAATGTTTACTTATATTTTCTCAACTAATTATTTTTAACCTGTAATTCATATCAAATAATTATACATTATTTATTTATTTTTAAAAATAAATAATTAAAATTTTATTCATTATAGTCTCAAAACCTTTTATTTTCTTTACACGTCCGACGTTTCGGCCATGTAAAGAAAATAAAAGGTTTTGAGACTATAATGAATAAAATTTTAATTATTTATTTAAACAACATTAACCAATCTCAAGAAAGTATTTAAGATTATAAATATTATTTATTTATTTGTTGGGCCTTACATGGTTAAGGTAAGAGGTACATTTTTTTTTTTAAGAATTGATTATGGGGGGGGAGGGAAGTATTGACTCATACAAAAGACACCCCTAACTATGTACAATATTATAAATTAAAAAATATAAGATAAAATAATAATTCTTAATTAGTGATAAAAGTAAACTTTTTTTTTAGTTTTTTATTTATTTATTTAATGTAATTTACAACTGTAAAAAATAATACAATAAGTAAATATGTTGTATGTTTCATATACACTTGAAAATCTTGGGAAGTATTGGTGGTACTTCAAACATTAATTTAAATTAGGAGGTCCCGTGGCCATCTTCTTTTCAGACGCCTCGGAGGATTATCAGGGATTGTTAAGGATGAAAGATTAAGAATTAACGGGTCAGGATGGTTAAGGAGTTGGGACTGAAAAGACGCATATCTGTTTTGGGCCAAATCTGCAACGAATGGGATGTTAAGGTCTTTGTGAATGAGTTTATTTGTGACGTATAAGGAGCATATAGTGTATGCGTAATAATGAGCATCTAGGATTTTACGTAGGATTTTGGATTGTAAGGATTAAAAAAAAAAAGTAAAGTTAATATCAAAAACAATGACAATTATGTAATTATCAATTATTATTACATTTTTTATTGTCCCTTATAAAATAAATGAGAATATTTATTTCGTTTTGTTATTTTTTAAACCTGATGAAAACTTTAAAGTTATTTACAGGGTGTAGCCATCATGTCCCTTGACTCCTATGGTTGAAATCCTAATTAAGTTCAGAATGGTTTTGCATCAGTTCAAGCACTAACACGTTATAAATTACCAAGACACCATGTCCATCCTTTCGGAAACAGGATGAGACAACTCAATAATATAATTCTTAATATACTTCCCAGTGGCTTAGGGTAGGAGGGGAGCAAAGGTAACGCCCGCTTTGGGTAGCAAAGTATTAGGGACGACAAAATTCATGTAGAAGAGATAAGAGATCTAGATGATGTTGATGGTGATAGAAGAGTTTCATAAGAATTTTACTATATAAAAGGATATCATCTTCTCAGTGTCTTACTCAACAGCCTAGTTTTTTGTTTTACCTCAAACCATAGGTGATCAGGTATCAAGTTGCGTTTTCTTATTTTCCATACTCTATCAATTTTCTTTCTTCGCAAGCCTTTGGATAAGAATATTTGGATTAGATGATACCAGCGTTCCTTAATTTGTTGCGGTTCACGCACGTAAACATTTTATTTATTTTTTAGAAGATTGAAAATTTTTATTTACTCATTTGTTTCTTTACGTAAACATATTGCACAGTAAATAACATTGATATCAATCTGCTTATTTTAATTGTAGAAATTATTCAGTAATTTGATGTAAAATATTTTGTAAATATTTTTTTTTTAATTATTTATTGAATGTAATTTACAACTGTTCAAAATAATACAATAGGTAAATATGTAGTATGTTACATATACACTTGAAAATCTTGGGAAGGAACCACCCATTGGTGGTACTTCAAACATTAATTTAAATTAGAAGGTCCCGTGGCCA
>NW_027107458.1:718433-721272 GCF_000696795.3 Halyomorpha halys | reverse complement strand
GGTCAAATCTGCAACGAATGGGTTTTGTAAATATGAATATACAATTGTTTTTTAATAACGAATTAATAGCGCAGCTGTTTTATAACAAAACACTATCTGCATGACGCTGTTTGTTTAAAGACTCGACTGTTAAGCCAGTGCTTGTTGTTTTATGTGTCGCACTGTGTCACTGTGACAGTGATATACAAGTTAACTGTCATCTTCACCTTAAGAAGGGACTGCTATTATGAGAAAAAAAGGCAGTTATCTCCCCCAATTTTTGATTACTTTTATGAAAACTATGAATAATTACTAGTGAAAATTCATGAGTCTGCCAAGTATACGTAGGGGGAATAAAAAATTGAAACTGTTTCAAAACCTTAAAAAACATTAGTTTTTCATTCAGAGCTCTATATCTTAAAAACTACCAACAAAACTTGAAAATCTAAGGGCACATTATTTAAAGAAGAGTAAATTTGGTGAAATAATAGCCCTAAAAGAGCTATTTACGTCCAATAGCTCTCGTGATATAGCTTTTTAAAAAGCAAAATTACTTAAGTGTTTAAGTACCAAACTTTCGCTCCACTTCGCTGAGCTTCGTCAGGGATTAATGGAAAACAAGATACAAACATTGCATGGATTGGCAAAACATTAAAATAAATATATGGAGAAAATAGGAACATAAATAAATAACCCAATAATTTTTTTATTTTGTTTATAAAATATACAAAAGAAATAATAATTTATGGAAGAATACATATTAGAGGACTAGAAATTAGTTACTAATAGATACAGTTGGGTGTGATAGAATTCTAAATACATAAGTAGTAAAATAAAAGTAGTACGAATAAAGTGTAGTAAAAATATTCGTTAGAACTAGTTATAAATATAGTAAAGAGGTAGGTGCAAAAAGGTAAATGGAAAGTGAAATAAATATGGGAAAGATGAGCTATAGCAGGGTTTTACTTCTATTTCATAATCAAAACATTAAGAAAATTAATAAAAATAAGAAATAAACATAGATAGGAGATTGAAACTGAGATCTCTGCTGCCAAGTTTGTATCTTGTTTTTCATTTAGCTCTGACGATGACCCATATAACGAAGTCAGCCCGCTTGCCCCGGAGTTAGAGCATGCTACCACCATCTACGAGAATGTAACCCTGCAGTGGATACCTGGACACTGTTGAATACCGGGAAATGAACTGACTGATATACTAGCGAAAGAAGGTTCCAAATTGCCTCAAATGATTACCACGTAGAGACTAGAGGAAGATAAAGCCATAAATAAAGCGTCGGTATAGCAGAGGTGGAATGATGAGCAATCGGACTTCAAACCCCAGGATCCATATTACCATCTTCCAACCAAGAACTGGAAATAACCGGCTCAACACTCACCTCCATAAAAAATTCAAAATAAGTTCTAGCCCTCTGGGTGGATGAGGACGGGGAGAACAGATAACCGAGCACATTCTCCAAACATTTGTCCTTATGGAGGAAAACCTAAATGGCTTGGACCTACTGACTTGATGACCAAGCTGTACCTGCAGGGTTACATTCTCGTAGATGGTGGTAGCATGCTCTAACTCCGGGGCAAGCGAAGTCAGCCCTGCTTTTTACTTGAACTTTAGGTTCAAACGAACTGAGGCTGCATTGGTCAGAAGTATTATTTTTGATTCCTGACTCCTTCTGAGATCCAGCAAGATTCGTGTTGTTACCAGCTCTGAGTCTTGTTGGGCTCTGTAGTTAATAGAATTGAACCATGTGTGAATCGCTTTCTCCAGTATATGACCGTTTGCTTATTCCATAAGAATACCACCACCTCCATTCTTAATAGCTTTCTAAACTGAACCATCTGTATTGTTTCTGATCTACTTGCTCTTTGGGTAGGGGGTGTTTATATATTCATGTAATTTGGTTTGGTTTGGTTTTTCCATTTGATATTCGCCACTTTTCTTGTTGATGCCCGGGATAGATGGAATAATATATTATGGGTTTGCAAGGTCAAGTTGAGGTTAGACGTATACTGCCTTCTTTATTTCTAGCTGAATCTCTTCTAACTGAAGTTAGGGTTTTTTATGGAGCCCATTTTGTGTTGGAGGCATTGCCTTTTGAGATGGTTCTGTGTCCTTTGACCTTTACGATTCTTTAGTGGGTTGTTGGGGATACATTTAGTTTTTGAGTCTAGAATAAGACTTTTTATATCCCTTCTATCCCCCTGAGAAGGCCTGTACTGGACTCTTACTTATTGGTGTACATTTTAGACCTCCATTAATTATCCTGTCATGTTTGTTTTAAACAATAGAAGCTTTTCGAAAATTAGTATTTCCTGCAAGTCGCCAACTGGTAATGTCATTACGGTGGAATGAATGAGTTCATTCTCCGTAATTGCTATACCCTTCCCTCAGAGGGGACCACCTAGTGCAAAGGTTTAATAATAAAATCAACTAGTATATCATTAACTATGTTCCCCAAAACTAAGATGCAGCACTACATAAGTGACTTTATTTAACACAAAAGATACATAAAATATAATTAGTTTTATTTTTTATCTCTGGTTCTAATTTGTTTAATTAGATCCAGTTGGTGCCCTTTGGTGCAGTTTATTGAGTCCTAAACCTCTACCAGGTTAGGTGTAGATTAATTGAGTCACGTTTAAGTTTTTTTTTGTTTTTATTTATTGTATTTTACAACTGTACGAAATAATACAATAGGTAAATATGTAGTATGTTTCATATACACTTGAAAATCTTGGGAAGAAACCATCCATTGGTGGTACTTCAAACATTAATTTAAACTAGAAGGTCCCGTGACCATCTTCTTTTCAGACGCCTCGGAGGATTATCAGGGATTGTTAAGGAT
>NW_027107458.1:706593-715333 GCF_000696795.3 Halyomorpha halys | reverse complement strand
ATAAAGTTTTAACAAATAGTGACTATGATAACTGAACTTTAATTTTGGTTTTAATGTGAATATTGACTAATTAGGTAATTAAACATAATGTGGGATATACAGTGAAGTCTCACTTATACGAAACTCACTTGTACGAAACATTCAGTTATGCGAAGAATTTCTCAATCTCCTGTAAAAACCCCTGAATTATATGTATGTAATTATCCATTTATACGAAACTTAGTTATACGAAACATTCAGTTATACGAAGGAAACTTTGGACCCGCTTTATGTACATATTAGTAAATTTTATTCAGTTCTAAGATTTTTTTTTTTCTTCCGTGGCAAGACAAAGGACGAAAAATACCGTGAAAAACGAAACCGTAAACAAATTTTTTCCGTGAATAACATCTGGTCCCAACGACTCTTTATGTTTATATTCTATTCCCTAATGTATAATAATAAGCTCGGACGATTCCGATTCAGATAACGAAGATCCTTTGCCTCTTCCATTTTTGCAGAAGCTCTTGAAGCATTTGAATGTTTTATATATGCGAAAGAGATTAGCGAGAAGGAATCTAACACCTTAACAGAATGTGAAAGAATGATGTATTCAACCAAAAGCAACATGAAACAAACAAACATGACACCATTTTTTTGTCAAAAATTTAAAAATTCGGATTAAAGATGAATACAATTTTTATATAATAAATAATTTTTTTTTTTCACTTTCCTTTGTTTTTCTTTCAACTGCATACAACATACGTATATGTACCTACTAATTATGAAAAAATAATCTCAAAAATATACGTACATAATATGTATTGCGTATTCACTTACACGAAGTATTCACTTATACGAAGAATTTTTGGTACCCCCTCATATTCGTATAACTGAGACTTCACTGTACTTATTAACAAAAAATATGTTTACCTAATGTTTCAATGTTTCATAGAAATTGTTGTTGTGACCTGGGCAGAATAGCCTGCATGAAGTTTAGTTTTTAAATCATTTAGTTCCAAAATTGTATTAAGGTAAGAAAAATTATAAATAATAATGTTATGCATTTTGAATTGTTGAGGATCATACATGTAATAAAAGCTGTTTTGTAGTAGATGTCCCAGCGGATGACCGGATTGGCCGAAACGTCGGACTTATAAGAAAAATAAAATGTGTTGAGATTAAAATGGATAAAAATTAAAGTATTATTTTTTCCGATTTCTTCTAAAATTTGTGTTATAAGGGTATCTTGAGGTGCTAAAAACCTTAAACTTTATTTCACTCCTAAATACTCTTTTATCACAATTTGATAGGTCAGTCATTCTGGAATTGTTTCAATATAGTACTAATATTGAAGAACAATGAGAGTTATTGTATAAAAAATATTTATATTTTAGGAACCTTATACTCGCCAATATCATAGATAATCAAATTGTCTAAAAGAATAAGAAAAAAATCGCCTAAATCGGAAAAATATTAACGATACAGCGAAGTTAGCTGTTAACATTTATGTTACTATAGTTACCGTCTTATTACTTCATCTATATATTAATTGATGTCAATGTTCCAATAGTATTCAATTCATGTATGTACATCATAAAATATAAGAATAAAATCTAACTAAAGGCTATTCTAATTTTGAAATTTCATTAACATATTCTTCTATTGTTAGAGATCCTAGATATGTTCACTAAATATGGTAATGTACGGTCCCGCCTTTACAAATAGTTCTTCCTACATTGTGAAAAGAAAGGTGAGATCTTCAGTACAATAGTTTGAACTCCGAACTCTTTTTTCAAAGCTAAAATTATGTTCTGATATTTAAATGATAAGCATCCTTGTTCATGAAAAGACTAGACAAAGGTGGAAGCTAGTCTAAGATTTATCTAGATAGCATAATCTAGATATTTATCTAATTTTTTATAATTCATTTTTGTTTAGAAAAGAAGTACTGTCAAATAGGTACCCAATTTTATAATCGCAATTACCACGAATATATTTCTTAAATTTAAAATCCTGTGGGCTATGAAGCCATTTGTAGTGGAAAGTGGCCTAAGACAGAGTGACCCAAAAGCTCCTCTCCTGTTTAATATAGCTCCAAACCGTAAAGAGTTATTTATTTGTATTATTTCCTCAACATCTTCAATAGTAACTGAAGACAGAACAGTCGCTGTAAGAGGGGAAGAGAGGACTTTTTTTCTCTCTGTATCAGGTCGCCGAAGGCGTCAGACAACCACATCGCTCAAGTCCTGTAGCCTTTCACAGCTTCTATGTCTATATGTTTGATAATGTACAGTGGCGTGGTACGTTTGCCTGTCTTTCGGGCGTACATATGAAGAAATGAAATGAAAAGTAGTTTATTATTCTATGACTAGGGCCCTTTAGAACAATTACAAAGGTAATTTTAATTTTATAATAACATTTATTGGCCATAAAACAGTGTGGCCACGCTTAATTATAACGTATATAAAGAGAAAAAAATAGATAAATTAAAAAACTAACTGACTAAATAAAAAAAAAAAAGGTAATTACAAAATAACTATAATATTATAATAATGGATTAGATTAGTGAAGCAAAAGTTAGTTAAATAGGAGGGATTTAAAAGATGGAAGGGTTAGTACATTACATATGTGAGAGGGAATGGAGTTCCAGAGATATCCAGTTTGGGACCTAGTACTACGGGATTGGACTGTGAATTTGAATTGCAGGTTTTCTGGGATATAGAACGGGCACTGAGTACTAATTACTTGGAATAAAAAGGAAGCTAGGAAATACTGGCATCGGAAGGATGGATAGAGCCACTCAGGGTAATACATGATAAGGTGCTCAACGCTGAGTGCTAGCAGGCCCAACACTACGGTTTGGCGCTTCTGAATCAAGTATCCCTTCTCGTATGGATTTTAATAGGTAGCCTTCGGCGTTAAAAAATACTTCTGAGGCGAGAATGATCGGTGGAACGGGAGCGGATTTTTTGCAGTGGGGTCCTGTACCGGCTAATTATTATTTAAAACATTATTATTTCTAGTCGCCACTTTTTCCCTTTAGTATTTTTTCGGGAGGAGGTAGGAATTTCGGATTCCTCGTCTTATCTCTTGTGACTCGAGAAAAATCTTGTTCGTCGTTAGCGTACTAAGGTGGTTTCACTTCACTAACACTGGGCTATATTAAAGACTTACTTGAAAATGTCTTCTGGTAGCGCCACTGTATGCCCTCAAACTGTAAAACACTAGCACTATAACAATGTAAAGCACTGACAAGGAAAGCTCTTCACTGTATGGCCCAGAATGGTGAGAAACTGCCATTTTTGTGCAAAAACCACTAAATTGTTCAAATATTCTATAATTCTCATACATTTCTATGTTATTCAGGGTGCTGAATTAAATGGATTTTTTAAATAATATTTTCAGGTGTAAAAATATATAGTTATCATTAAATCATTTTTTTTAAATAAAATATTATTCTGAACTATAGTGGTTAATTTGATTATTGTTCTCACCTTATTTTGGTTACACATTCCATCGAAGTCCCTGACTTTATCGTCTCAATACATCAGTGAAACATACATAAAAATTGCTCGAATATGTACACGTTTATGGTGTACCAATATGGTCTCATCACAAAAGATAAAAAACCTATTTTTTTCTGGACTATCAAAAATGTGTAAAAAAGAATTTTTCCAGTAGTATTGGAAGTGGCACTAGGAATTTAGAAAAAAATATTTCCAGAAAATAAACCTACTTTTGAAAAATAACAATAAGTACTGTGGCTGAAAAACTACATATTTCGTTGGTGTTGACTTGGCCTAAATATTTTTAGCGGATAGTTAAAAAAATAATAATAATAACAAATATTAATAACATTAGTAGTTTAAAAAAACTAAAGGTGTCACTACGGGAGCGCGGTAGCAATGTGCTAAGGCACGATAGGCTACTACATATTCCAAAGACCCGTGAACGAATCCGGCTGGGCTGAAAACTGTTCTCTGTTACACTGTGGCCGTGAGTCAACCCTGTGGGTTCTTGAGCCCCATTGCGCTCTTCGAGTTTTAATTAGTTAAAGAATTTTTTTAACCTTCGGAACCAATAAATATCTCTTGTTTAAGATTGCCTATTTTAAAATTGAAGTGGCTTTATCCTTCCTACCGTCCTAAGTATTTCCTAACATCTTTCATCTTTCAAGTCATCCAATCCCGCCGTCCTTCATACATCTCCAAGCTCCTTCAATTCAAATCCTCTATTCGGTCCCGCAATACCCGTGCCCGGTCTTCAGATTTATACACAAGGGCCCACCGAACCGCTACTTTCGATAGATCGTTCATTATCTGAGCCTCATCCTTATGGAACTCCATCCCTTCCAACATCCGTCGCTCCAATACCCTCCCTACCTTTAAATCCCGCATGTTCAATCAATTTATCCATTCAGACCTCATAAAATTGTAAATCAATATAATTGTAAATATGTATATAAACTATTATATCATTCTTAATCATTTTCTTTTTTTTTTATTGTCCGACTGATTAAAGTGAGAAAATAACTTATAATTATTTTTTATAATGACTATTTATATTTCTTTGTATTTTTGTTTAAGCATCTCCGAGGCTCCTCAGCCCTCATCTGTCTATTTCTCTGTGTTATTTTAAAGGGACTCGTCCCAGAATAAATAAAGTATTATTATTATTTAGAGGATATAGCATATCTTTGATGTAAACATTTTATAAAACTTAGAAATAGGTTTATTAAAAGAACTTTTATAGTGTACTTCCAGCATAATACAAGACTTTTATTCATGGAATTTTTCCTAACCTACCTCTAACTGTAAAGTGTTGAACGTGATCCGGTTCGAAGAGAATTATATACCGTGCGTAGTAATGAAGGTTTAGGTTTTGTTCCATTTATAGGAACACCTTTCTCTTTTATACTACGTGTCCATAATCTTCAAATAAGAGATGAGGGGAAGAGAGTTACCTTAAATAAAAAGGTGACCATACGAAAACGAGACTAAAGTGGTGACATTAAAAAAAAAAAATTAAAAACATGTTGACCTCTTATCTACTTGATTGTAAACTAACTTTAAACCAATTACTCCATAAAGATTTTTTTTACTAGGATTTTCCAGGTTCATATTACATTCTTTTAGTTATTTAATTGTTTTTATTGATGTTTTGAATAATATTTTAGATATTAATTTGTGAAAATTAAATAGATTTATACTAATACACAAACATACATATAATGGACAAACACAAGCACGAATTTAAGATCTGAACAGTTAAAAAAACAGAAACCATCATTAAAAATAATTAATTTTTGAATTTTAATTTATCCATCTATTATTATTTTTTATTTTTATTTTTACTTCTATCAACTAAAACATAATAAAAATAATAATGATTCAATTTACGTTCAATTCAGTTATCAATAATTTTGATAAACGGATGAACATGTAAAGTTAAATACTAAAAAGCTATTACTAAGTCTGTAATAGTTGGTTCTAATCTGGTTTATCTTATTATTGGAGTGGCGAGCTAGTGTCAGGTGTCTACCAAGTGTGATATACTCTGCTGCGTGCTGGTCTATTCTCGTACCCTGCTACCTTATAGACTTTAGGGAGAGAATACTTTTTCTTCTGGAAGGAGAAAATAATACAGTCGGTCTTCTTGGGATTTACTGTAGTATTCATCCCTTCCAGTTTCTTGGGTATTTCCAGAGTTCTAAGACATTCCAAATTAAAATTAACACTATGGAACACAGAAGTGCTCACTTCTGTGAAAATGAACTATTTGAGTAGTAAATGCATCTACTTAATATAAAATAAACTTATGTAGTATATCTGTGCATTAATAATACGAAAATCATTAAACGGATTTTACGTGAAAAAGAAATGATGCAACTAACGAACTATTTCAATTTTATATTAATTAAATAAATCTTTGAATATATTTTCCTGAGGGCTAAATACAATATCGAAATATTTAAATTCGAAAGAAAATGAATTAAATTTAAAATGTAAATTTCTTCAGCATAAAATAATTAAACAAATAATATAATTTATTAAAAATTATAAAAGTATAATTGTTTCTGTTTTTGCAATTTTTTTTAATCTTTTGTCCAAAGAGATAATAGTCGGTGTTAGATTACGTATCTTTTATTAGGAAAGTTCCCAACAATTCGTGATAATACCTATCTATAAATGAATTAAGTCCTAGGAATTATATCACGTCTATGTTGTTAATTAATGTTTGAATATTTTGGTCAACATAAATACATTTTAAAAACGTTCCACAGTAAAGCTTGAAGTTCACTAGCCTAGGATTTAATGGGTTACCTGTGAGTGAAATTCAATTGTACAATTAGAAACCTGCTATGTGGCGATACCTTTAATGGATCCTCAGTGAGTAGGCCTCTGAGCGTTTATCCTGATCTCTTCCACAAACGGTCGGCGTATTCTCGCACTAGGAATATAGTCCTTGGTCGATTTCGGGGTCTTCTATGGTCAGAGAAGAAGTCTCCAGTGAATTAATATAAAATATTAAAATATTAATACCGTCAAAGTTAACTACCAAGTTTTGAAACATTGTATTTACATCCTATTGGTATAATTTTAAAATAAGCAATCTTAAACAAGAGATATTTATTGGTTCCGAAGGTTAAGAAAATTCTTTAACTAATTAAAACTCGAAGAGCGCAATGGGGCTCAATAACCCACAGGGTTGACTCACGGCCACAGTGTAACAGAGAACAGTTTTCAGCCCAGCCGGATTCGTTCACGGGTCTTTGGAATATGTAGTAGCCTATCGTGCCTTAGCACATTGCTACCGCGCTCCCGTAGTGACACCTTTAGTTTTTTTAAAATACTAATGTTATTAATATTTGTTATTATTATTATTTTTTTAACTATCCGCTAAAAATATTTAGGCCAAGTCAACACCAACGAAATATGTAGTTTTTCAGCCACAGTACTTATTGTTATTTTTCAAAAGTAGGTTTATTTTCTGGAAATATTTTTTTCTAAATTCCTAGTGCCACTTCCAATACTACTGGAAAAATTCTTTTTTACACATTTTTTATAGTCCAGAAAAAAATAGGTTTTTTATCTTTTGTGATGAGACCATATTGGTACACCATAAACGTGTACATATTGGAGCAGTTTTTATGTAAGTTTCACTGAAGACGAAGGCAATGTTAAAAGGTTTCAATCACCTCATTAAAACTGTTCCTAATATTCCAACTCTGTTCTTACACGATAGTCCCATCAAATTTTACCCCACCATCAAAAACTTGGGAATAAGTTTAGATCAAATGCTTTCCTGAATATATATCGATTATACTTGCCCACGCACAGCGGAGAAGGGGATGAATTAAAGGGGAAAAAAAGACAAAACAATAAAGAATAAATTGTTCCTTAAGAGCCAAGTTATTTTTTCCTTAGAAATAATGAAAACCCCGAAACAATATGCCCACAATATACCCTTATATAAATAGTAATCGAATTATAACCACTGGCGAATACCTTTACATGTAGATAACAGAAAACCTAGGGGTGTTACCTTCCACTTGTTGAATTATCGAAGTATTGAGTAAACATAACAAAAAAAAAAAACACAGGTAAAATTAAAAAGTTGAAAGTAGTGTACATGCATAAGAATGAACAGAAGAAAGTATGTACAAAGTTTAATGATAAGAAGAAATATATGTACACAGAATGAAAAAGAAAAGAAAAGAATTTATATGAATTAATAAAACAATGAGAACTTAAAGGTTGACTTAACTTTAACATAAATGATTAACCTTATCAACTATTATTTATATTATTCCACAAAGGAATATAAAAGTGATATTAAAATAAAATTTAGTTCGAACACCACGTAGTCTTTGGGTATACTCCTGGCAGAACACAAGGTTGTCCGATATTTCCTTTCCGGTCACCGTATCACCAGAATTATAGAGATATATTCTCTAACGATGTAATGCCACAACTCTCCTATCCAGGACATGCTGAAGATTCCCCTTCACAAAACCAAAGCCCACTCTTCTAAATATATCGCTCGTGTTTTTCTTTGTCTTCGCAGATATCGCCGGTGTTTTTATCTTACCATGGCAATCGTAACAACCTTTTCCACTTTAAAACGTTTAAATTACCTCCACTACCTATTTCCATTTGAAACTCGTAGGCTCCTGGCCACTTCTCTAATATTTCCTCATTATGACTATTGCTGTGTGGTATATAGGGGTTGTCTCTGGGGATCTTGAGACGAAATTGAAACGTTTGATAAATTGCTGTGTACGATTCATCTTCGGGATCCCTAGAGACGTCTCTGTTCCCGTTTTCTTGCAACTCCGCGAACCCACAAAGAAATGAGATGTCTTGTTGAGTATTCACCACAGTCGGCTGAATCTTCTGTTCAGTTCTTGTCTACTAATAGAGAGAAATACTTTATTTATATATACTGCCTAAATACATCAGGTTGCTATCTCACACAGCATACTTATCAATCCGTAATCGGACATATATAAACTACACATACATGGTATAATAAGAAAAAAACAGATACAATATGTAATAAGATATACTAAACAATTTTTTTTCCCCTACAGTTTCCTTTTACATTCAATTTCGGTCTGTACAACAAATGCAAATGTTTCAATTAATTCCTATTTTTCTTTCTCATTTCTGCTCCTCCAATTTCACCCTTTTACAATTTTTTATTTCACCCGATCAACAAACTCGCTCTCCGGAATTCACCCTCCTAGATCCTCTTT
>NW_027107458.1:704916-706183 GCF_000696795.3 Halyomorpha halys | reverse complement strand
CTTAAGGAAAGGGACGCATTTTTCATATATTTTCTTTTTTTTCCCTTTCCACTCCACCTTCCTGTTCGAGGTCATTACTTTCAAATCTTACCGTCGGATCCAAGACAAGAGCCGTGTCTCCGACTTTTGTAAACGCGACAATATCGGGTTATCTTATGGATCCGTCGGTGTCAATATAATAGACCTACTCGAAGCAGGTGAAGTATTTTCTTTCAAGGAACTTCATCAATTCTTGTTTGACCCTGTGGTGCCGGCGTGTTATAAGGAGGGAGTTGTTGGGGCATTTTCCCAGCACATGAGCTGGTGTTTCAGACTCTCTGCCGCATTTGCGACAGAGGGACCCAACTTCTCCTTGCTGTCCACTGGCTCCTGGGACTCCACGCAGGGGTGCGTAGTTGATATTAAGTTCCAGGGCGTTCGCCCATTCTGACACCGAGAGTACCTGCTTGTCACATACAGATCTATTTGCTTTCGGGGTCTCTTTGAAATGGCGAACACCGATACCCTGCCATCTGCAACTGGTCCATTCTTCGAAAGCCTTCTCACGTAACGACTGTCGTAGAGCTCTCACACTTTGGTTGCCCCTATCCACCCCAAGTCTATCAGCACATGTCGCGATTTCAGCTTCGTAACTGAATATAGACTGGAATAGGGCATCCGGGACATTCGACAGTCGCTGGGAAATGGACCAATGCTGTAATGGAGCTTCCCATTGACAGCGAATCAGACCCAATCTAATTAAATAATATTTAAATTTATATATTTTTAAATTATTTTACCAGGTCCATAAATGGATCTGATCCAAACATTTTTCATTACACAAATAAGTTCATTAATTTTTAATTTGTTTTTTTATTAACGTCTAAATAATATGAATTAAACAACTGCTTGTTGTTGACATTGCAACTTGTTTGGAACTTCAGGAAATGAAAAAAAAAAAAAGTTAAATAGGCGAAGAATCCGTTTATAGTTGTTTAATTCAATTTATAACAATCGCGAAAACCTAAGAAATCATAAATTAATTTATTTATTTTTTGCAGCCCGCGACACCATGACGTTTTTTTTCTGATCCCTCTAAAACAGAAAATAAAACATGCAATTTGTAAATTGCATTAGATATGTGTTACATAAATCAAATTAGATAAAACCTTTTTCTACCGTTAGTACTTGAATGGTATACTGTGAAATACTTAGCTGAGGTTTGATTTGTCCATTCTGTGAGAATTCTAATAAAATATTTGGAGGTGATCTAACACCACGATGTTTT
>NW_027107458.1:701274-701919 GCF_000696795.3 Halyomorpha halys | reverse complement strand
CCCTTGTAGTACAAGAGCCTAAGAGGAGAAAAAAGTCAGTTATTTCACCCCAATTTTTGATTATTTAATTGAAAATTAGGCATAATTACTAGACAAAACTGATGAGTCTGCCAAGTATAGGTAAGGAGAATATGATATAGCGGATCTTTTTCAAATCGTTGAAAATAAATAATTATTCATTCGGAGCTCTATATCTTTAAAACTACCCATAACAATAGAAAATTTAAGAGAATATCATATAAATTAGAGTAAATTTGTTAAAATATAAGTGCTAATAGAACTATTTACGATCAATAGTTCTCGAGATATAGCTTTTTAAAAAGCAATATTTCATGAAACGTACTAAAAGATCAGAAGTTTGAATTATTGAATTTATTTGAATAGTTTAAATTTATTGAATTTATTTTTAAAGATCTAGATCTCAAAAACCATTTGACGTGCAGACGTCTGTTAGTACTCAAATTATAGCTAGTTTATATATAGGAAGATGGTCAGGGTTGCGGTCAATAGTGAAACAAAAATAGTTTACAACTATTTATTTTTTAACGTTTCGCCCCACTTTGCAGGGCTTCACCAGGGCTAAAAAGATACAAAATGAAACTATGTTAAGATTTGGGTATACTCCTGGCAGAACACAAGGTTGTC
>NW_027107458.1:690618-694858 GCF_000696795.3 Halyomorpha halys | reverse complement strand
TCTTTATATACATGCGATCAGCTGATCTCCTCAGTCAGCTGACATCGAAGTACCAGCTGACTGTAACTTATATATATATATATATACAATATAGCTAGTTTAATTGGCTATGAAGTGGTTTATGACGTTTATCGTCGTTGGAGTATTAGTTTTCATATTTTCTTTGCTAGAATAAATTGATTTATAGTTGTTAGCACAAATTTTCATTTGCCAAATTTATATCCATATGCGAATATCATAAAAACTACTACCCCTGCGAAGATAAGTGTCACAAACTACCTTATAGTAAGCTAAATTTCTTTTAATTTGAATGCTGGCAGACATATGTGCGTCTTATGGATCTAGAGATATATTTTTTTCAAAAATCAAACATTTTATACGAACAACTAGAAATTATCATTTTGTGAATTTATTTTAGGAAATATGCTGAAAAATACTATTCTTACAAAGGTCAAAACTAATTTATAGTACCTTAAACTAGCTTTAATTTGAGTGCTAATAGACATCTATACGTCACATAGTTCCTGAGATATAGATTTCTCAAAATAAATCAACTAACTACTGATATTTCAGTACATTTTTATGAAATGTTGCTTCTTTAAAAGGCTATATCTCAAAAAATATTAGACGTAAATAGCCCTATTTGGGTTATATTTCATCAAATTTACTCTCCTTTAAATAATGTCCTTTAGATTTTCTAGTGTTGTTGGTAGTTTTTAAAATATAGAGCTCCGGATGAAAAATTAATGTTTTTTAAGGTTTTGAGACAGCAGTCATTTTTTATTCCCCCTATCCAATTTACTATTCCATAGTTTTAATTAAAGTAATCAATAGTTGGAGTGAATTTTTTTTTCTATTTTTCTTCCCGGCTCTTGTACTATTACTATGAATCTTGTTTTGCCTCATGGCATTTTAAGAAAGGTTTCACATGGTCTGCTGAAGGCGTGTTTACAGAGGGTTTTTTTTTCCGATCTCCCTGAAACAGAAAAACAGAATTAAATTAATAAGTTGCATTACCTAAGGTTACATAACTCAGATTAGATACTACCTTTTTCTACTGTTGGTACTTGTAGATATGCGGTGAAATACTTATGTTATGTTTTGATGTGTCCGTTTCGTGAGAATTTAATTAGAAATATTTAGAGGTGAGGGGCCACTAAGTAATGATTGAAAAAAAAGAGGTAACCCCATGAAGATTTTTTCAAAGCCACTATTTGAAATAAAGTTTTGTGTTTAATATAGTCTGTGTAGTAGAGTTTTGTTTTTATCTGCAACGTTGTTACATTTTACAACATGAAGGTAATGAAAGAGTATTGATTTTATTTGATAGTTTTGAATTAATCTGTGTGATATTTAATGGTAATACTATAAAGAAATTTTTTTTTCTAACCTCCTTAAATCTTTATTAATAGCAGATACAAATACACAATCCACGAAGAACTTATGAAAAAAAAAAAGGTTGAGTACTACTGCTTTAAGAGCTGCCATAGTGGCTTTATTTGCAAAAAAAAAAATAAGAAAAAGATTTCTTTTGGATTACGCTTTAAGTTTGTCGGTGTGAGGTGAGGAGGTTCTGTCAAAATTTACTCCAAGAATTCACGATCGAATACCAAAGGATTTATAAAATTTTTTGAGGAATGATGGAGATGGAATTTTATTGGCGAGCTCTAGAGACAACTATCAATAACCGGCTCATCTCGCCAGCGCTCCCTGGAAGAAACGTTTGAACTTTATCAAGTCCTAACATTTCGATGGAGACCAAATAATTAATTATTATCTTGCATATATTTACATAAATATCTTAACACTCTAAGATATTTATATTATTAACCTGATTTAGAATTTTTATCTATGATGTGGTCTCCCCATCAAATATGTCAAATTTTTAAAACTTGTTGACTGCAAATTAAATCCCACATTCCAAGTTAATTATCTGATTTTATCATCATGAGGAGACCCCTCACCTCAAAATATTTTCTAGTCGAATCACATGGAACGGACACATCAAAACACCAGATAAGAATTTCACGGGACACATCAAAACACCAGATAAGTATTTCACCTTCAAGTATCAATGGTAGAAAAAGGTAGTATCTAATCTGAATTATGTAACCATTCAAATGCAATCTATTAATCTAATGTTTTTTTTTCTGTTTTAGAGGGATCAGAAAAAAAATATATATATACCTGGTTTTGTTGAAACAATTGAATTTAAAATTTCATGAAATGTACAGAGCAAACAGTAATCAGGTGTTCCTACAAAAATCATTTCATTTCAATGAGGTGTAGATAGTTGACCGTAGATTAATGATTGGAGAAGTTTGTCGGGGGTGCGGTCACCAAAGAACAACATAAATAAACAAAACCATATTTATTTATTTTATGGCGAGGTTTCGACCTGAGTTTCAGGTCTTCATCAGGGCTATAGAACAAAAGAGATAACAACAACATTTAGAGAAACATACAATTGAAAAGGAATAGTATACAAACAAATTTAGAATTATACAAAATATTGAATTAAATCATAAATGATAAAAAATTGATAACTGATAATTGAATAGTATACAATTTTTAATTGATTGATAATCGTGGAATTAGATGGTAATAGATTGAAAACAGAGTAAAATATCATGTAGGTAAGAAGATATGATATTATATTTCATCTGTCACTGTTTTCAATCTACTATTATCTAATTCCACGATTATCAATCAATTAAACATTTTTTACTATTCAATTATCTTATATCAATTTTTTATCATTTATGATTTAATTCAATATTTTGTATAATTCTAAATTTGTTTGTATACTATTCCTTTTCAATTGTATGTTTTTCTAAATGTTGTTGTTATCTCTTTTGTTCTATAGCCCTGATGAAGACCTGAAACTCAGGTCGAAACCTCGGCATAAAATAAATAAATATGGTTTTGTTTATTTATGTTGTTCTTTGCTGACCGCACCCCCCGACAAACTTCTCCAATCATTCCATTTCAAAATTAACCGCTCGGAACTTTTAAATAATAAGTTAATTTTTGTATTCAATGTGAATGTGAGACATTCAAAGTTCTTTAATGTTCCTTTTGCTCAAAATAATTACACTTATTATTTTACTACTAATGGAATTCAAAGAAAAGTAAACACTGTTGATTGTGATATGTTTTTTGTCTCATTATATATATTTTTAAACAAAAAATAAAAATTATTAGTTAATTCTCAATTAATGTACAATGAATTTCTCTTTAGTACAATTATTTTAAATTGATTGTTTGTGTTTCTTATGTTATTAGGTGTTTTAAATATTTATGTTTACATGGGTTTACCCAGCAGGGAGGGGGGAAAGAGCTGCTGCACCCCTAGAAGTGAAAAAATTATTAATTTAATAATAAAAAATTGTTTTTCAAACAAATAATGATTGTAATAACTAATAAATTGAATCTATCACTTTTTCCTTTGGAACGCCCTCAAACCTCTCTTAATTTTTTATGCCTCTAAAATTTGCAATATATCATTACTAACTGTTAAAATAATGGTAGAGAGTGCCTCTTTGTTTTTTCCTTTCCAAGCTGCATCTGCTCCAGAGGGCAGACTTTTTCTATTATAGCTTCATATAACTGCTTTGCTTCTAAAAATGCTTCAATTTTCATCAACCAAATGCCATAATTTTCTCTACAAGCTTTTCAATGTTGAATACTGTGGCATCCATTGTCCTTTGTGTTTTAATTTGGCGATTAGTCCTAAAGAAAGCCACAAAGCTCATTTTTCAATTAATATACATAAATTACTCTCGTGACTTAACCTTAATGCTAGTTTAATGTACAATAAAGTAGTTTATGGCATTTATCTTCATAGGAGTAGTTGTTTTTCTGATATTTGCTCAAATAAATTGATTTATAGCAGTTTGGACCAAATTTCATGTGCAAATATCATATTCATAAGTGAATATCATAAAAACTACTACCCTTACACAAACATGAGACATAAACTACTTTATAGTAAGTTAAATTATCTTTTTTTTGAGTGCTTGGAGACATACGTACGTCTAATGGTTCCTTTTTGTTCCTTTGTTTTTAAAAATCAAAAATTTTATCCAAACAACTAGAAATTAACATTTTTTGAATTTATTTTGTCAAGTATAATAAAAAATACTACTCCTACGAAGATAAATGTTGGTAATTATTTTATAGTAAAAGGTGTTTTTTTAAGCTAGATAGAACTTTAAATTGTAAAAAGTAACACAAAAAA
>NW_027107458.1:687411-689828 GCF_000696795.3 Halyomorpha halys | reverse complement strand
AATTTCAAGTTCTATCGGGCTTAAAAAAACACCCTTTACATTTAATAAGTTTTAATTTGAGTGCTTGCACACATCTGTACATTTTATGGTTCCTGAAATATAGATTTCTCAAAATAAATTCACTAACTATTTATTTTTCAGTACATTTTATATGAAATGTTGCTATTTAAAAAGTTATATCTCGGGAACTATTGAACATAAATACCTCTATTAGTGCTTGTATTTTGGCATATTTACTCTACTTTAAATGATGTTCTCTTGGGTTTTCTAGTGTTGTTGGTATTTTTAAAGATATTGAGCTCCAAATGAAAAATTAATCATTTTTTTTTTTTTTTTACATTTTGAAACAGCGGCTGTTTTTTATTCTCCCTACCTATAATTGGCACAGTTAAAAATTTAAACTAGTAATTATACATAGTTTTCATTAAAGTAATCAGAAATTGAAGTGATACAACTACCATTTTTCTACTCTTGGGCTCTTGCACTATTAGATTAAACCTCCTCTTTCCCTCCCCCAAAATGGTAGATAAATTTTTCCATTATATCTCCTTTTTGGAGAAAATTCTTTAATTATTAAAACAACTAAAATGTAACAATTCAAATAATGTAAAAGGTCTTTTTTTCAGATAGAAGTAAAAAACATTATATTACTCAAAAACATGCAAAATGATCAACCATTGCATAATGGTGGTCCTCTAAATTTATCAAAACTTGAATCACACTCTTTATCACCAAATTTAATAAATTTAATTTTAATTTTTCAACATTTCATTTTCTGAACTTATCTTTTAATTATTTTTTATCGAGAAAAGTGAGTGGGACTTCAAGGTCAAAGCTGTACTTACTATTTTTGTTAAAGCACTGTACTATAATTTGATTTAAGTTCTTAAAAATATTTTTCATACACTTCTTCTGTCATTTTTTATTGATCTATGCCTTACACTTATAACCATATGCATTTTAGTATATTTGATAGAATCTGTTTTTTGTACTAACAGATTTTTTTTAACATTGTTATTATTGGTGAGCTTAAATCAAATTCTGAAATTTTCTGTACAGAGTATTTTGTAATGGATTTACTGACTTTATTGCATAAGAACATTATGTATGTATATTAAACTAATCACTTTACTCTGGTATTTGGTTTTATATTATTATTGGTAACCTACAGAAAAAATAATTGGTATTTTATACTTTTTATAAATAAATGCATCAAATGCCAAAATCATTTAACTCACAAGTCTAAGTCAATATCAAATAGAATATCAATAATTTAAATTCACCATATCCACATAAACATTAAATATAAGGTCTTCTATGCTATTTAATGAAATTTTGGAGTTAGGTACTGAAATCGATAAAGTTTTGCAATATTATTATTAAAATAGCTAAATTTGTAAAATAAATGAAGTCAAGAAAACTAAATATTTTTGTGGTTTGGATATCTTTAGTCTAATAAATTAAAAAAAAAGAAGACATGAGGCTCAAATGTAAATCTTGTCCATAGAGGCCACAAATATAAAATTAGGAAGGGGCAACATATTATTGACTGAAGATGTCTTTATATAATAGAAAATTATTGCCTATAGAGGTCAGCTCAGAAGTTTACAAATTTATCAATATTTTATATTCAAAGTCATTAAAATTATAAATTTTTATCACAAAAAAACAAAACACTTGTTATGGGAATAAGTAGATTTGACAACCTAGTACCGGTAAAAATTATTAATCAAGTACTTGAGTTAGTATTCTAATCTTTAAAATTTTTTTTTTGGATATGATTGCCAAGTATATAAATCCAGATCACAATTGTAAGGATACAGTGGTGTTCAAATGATCAAACGCAACTAATTGTGTTGTTCTATCATGTACAGACATTACAACCAAAAACATCTTCATTGAACCTACAACTCATTTTCCACAGCTTATCAGGTAAATATTTGTAATTTAATTTGTTTAATTATTAGTTTCTCTAATACTTTAATTAGTTCATTAATTTTTCAAATATCTTTGTTTAAGAGATTTATACTAAAATATTCTCAAAATATCCTTGTTTAAGAGATTTATACTGAACAATTCTCAAAATTAAAAAAATAATAAAGCTTTATCTGAAAACAATCATTTTCTTAATAAAAAAAATATTTTAAATAATTAAAACTAAACCTAAATATTTAATAAGGAACAATGTTGTTATGTTTAATAAGCATCTTCGATAATTTTTTTATTTCTAAACAAAAGTGCAAAGCTTTGTCTTTATCTAATAGTGCTTCAGAGGAATTATGAGGCTTGAATTTATGTCTTGAAGAGAATATTCTAGAAAGCTTATAAAACACAATCGCACAAAAATAATGTTCGGTACTATATTTCATATACGGTTCTAATATATAAAAAATTATTATTTTTATTAAAGTTAATTA
>NW_027107458.1:685797-687358 GCF_000696795.3 Halyomorpha halys | reverse complement strand
TTTCTTTAATAAATAATTAATAATGATAAATTTAGATGAATCGACTTAATTGTTACTTTGATAACAATTAATTTTTACAAAAGAACTTCTTGTTTGTTTTTTTTAAGTACATTATGCATTATATATTAGGACTTTTATACTGAATTGTAGTGAAAAAATCTCTTTCTTGTTAAAATACTTTATATTAATGAATCACTAACAATGTTTCTGAGTTATCACCTCATCATCAAGTAACCTACAATACAAATAAACGCAATTCGTATTATGCACACAATAATTCAATTAATTTACCACAATATCTTCATTTAAAACAGATACTATAATATAAATATGTCTTCAAATTTCATAATTAAATTGTTCTTGTTCTTAGTCATAGGTATAATAACAATAATCATATTGCTGTCAGTTTTTTAAATAAAATTTCATATATAATAAATAAGTAAGAATAATCTAAAACCATTCTATTAACAATTCTTGAAAAAAAGTTATCTGTAATCTATTTATTATCACTATTGTAAGGATAACCTTTTAATAACCTTTTTTCGTGAATTTTTAATTGAATGATTTTAGATTCTTCTTATTTATTATTATAAATGAAATTTTATTTATTAATTTATCTAAAAATCTGACAGCAATATGATTATATTTATGATTAAAAAGGAGAACAGTTTAATTATGAAATTCGAAGATTTCTTTTTATTAAGGAAATTTTTTAAAGTAAAGAAATCGTTGTTAGTTAATTGTATGCATAATATGAATTGTGTTGTAGATGACTTGATGATGGGGCGATAGCCCCGAAACGTTAGTGCTTGATTAAAGTAAAATAATTTAACAAAGAGATATTTTCACTACAACTCATTAAATCAACCCTTTGCACTTGGAGTTTTTTCATTCATCATACCGGCGTAATACTCCATGAGCCGGGGCCGTCATTTATCACTACAAGCGAAATATCTTATACACAATATTTTTTATGATTTGTCTTTGTCCTCATGTTATGGACTAAAAATTATTTGCATTGTCTCCATACCGGAGCCCTCGAGTTTGATGACAAATTTTTTATGGTACCGCTCTGGAGTCCTTGAGTGCAAAGGGTTAATGAAAACTCATCCAGTAAAGAACCTCTAAAATTAGAATTTTTTTGTGATTTATTAAATATATGTGATTTATGATTCAAATTTCATTTTATAGATCAACAAACGTATCTAATAATGATTGGAAAAAGTTTAATATTAGCATTTGTTGTACTTCGAGTATCACAAGCAAAAGTTAATCCAAAGTTACCAGATGTGAAATTCAATGTTTCAACCCTAATTTTCCCAAAAGGGTTCATATTCAGTAGTGCTTCAGCATCTTACCAAGTTGAAGGTGGTTGGAATGAAGGAGGTAAAAAAAATTAAATAAAATTTAATCCTTTCTTTTTTTTTTTAATTATTTATTTAATGTAATTTACAACTGTGCAAAATTATACAATAGGTAAATATGTAGTATGTTTCATATACACTTGAAAATCTTGGGAAGGAACCACCCATTGGTGGTACTTCAAACATTAATTTAAATT
>NW_027107458.1:668707-684732 GCF_000696795.3 Halyomorpha halys | reverse complement strand
TATAAAGAATGGGACCTAAGATACTACCTTGAGGAACACCGGTGGACTGAGAAAAAAGAGATGAGTAGGCTAGGTTATGATTTACTTTAAAGGTTCTATCTGTGAGGTAGTAGCGGATTATAAGGAAATATGTTAGGGGTAGGAATTTACGAAGTTTATAGAGCAGACCTGGATGCCAGACTCGATCAAAAGCTTGTTCAACATCGAGGAAGACTCCCGTGCAGAATCCTTTCTTAAACTAAAATTCTTCTTATTCAATATTTTTAGAAACCTGGCTCAAAACTGACATATTTTAGTATTGTATTTGAATTATTACAATACCAAAATATTTTTCCAAAAAAACAGTTAGTAAGGTATGCCAGATTTATTGACTTGTTTTGTTTTAAATGACAATAAAAGATGGTACCTTTTTGGAGAACATATTTTTTCTGCTGTCGACATACATATACAAACTCCATCATAGTTATCCTAATAAAAAATCATCTTTGAAACTATCCATTAAGGATTCTCTTTCTGGGTATGATTGAATCACAATCACAGCAACTAGTATAGCATAAAATTAATCTTGTAAAACCGCAATATCGTGATATTATTATTATGAAATTTGTGGAACTACAGAGGTATTGTATTGTATTTGTTATTGTTACAGGAAAAGGAGAGAATATATGGGACAGATTGGTTCATACAAACCCATCAGTTGTAGCAAACAATGATAATGGAGATGTTGCTTGTGATACATATCATAAATACAAAGAGGACATACAAAACATGAAGACTATTGGGGTAGCTTATAATAACTGTAAACTTCTTTTCTTTTTATAATTAATATATTTTCTATAATTTACTAAGATGTTATTTTTATTGTAGTTTCAAATGCACCGATTTTCTCTATCATGGAGTAGACTCTTTCCTGATGGCTTTGTTACAAAGCCAAATCCAGATGGAGTCCGCTTCTATAATGACTTTATCGATGAATTGTTAAAAAACGGAATAAAACCAATGGTAAGCCATGAAAAAAAATCTAGTTTAATTCTAAATTAGAACCTTCTTCTACATTTCAGGTACAAAATTAATCTGGTGTTGAACAATTCCATTTGTAAGACAAACACAGTTGATTAAATGTGGGCATTTCTCTTACTCAACAAGAAGTTTCATTTAATTCAAATTATAATTTTTTTTTCATTTATAATGTGTGCCAGTACAATTAAATATGCATAAAAAGACAAAGTAATGATTCAGTATAATATAAGTAAGAGCTGAAATTTTATAAGCTTAATATAAATGAACAAATGAGTATTTTATCAAAATTTAAGTTAAAATGAATATGGAATAAAACATTGTTAATTCTTATGGATAAAAAAAAATTACCATTAATAAAGCTCATTAGCTTATGCATACATAACATTATATATTGGTATGTATGTAATATATAATACATAATCAAAATTATAGGCCTTCCCATTCACTACAAAAAATTAGTATACACTACAATAATCCGACCAATTTGGACATATGGAATTGAGCTCTGGGGCTCCACCAAACCATCAAATTCTTCCCGCATCCAATCATTACAATCCAAAATCCTATGTAAAATCCTTGATGCTCCTTATTACGTCACAAATAAACTCATTCACAAAGACCTTAACATCCCATTCGTTGCAGATTTGACCCAAAACAGATGTGTGTCTATTCATTCCAAACTCCTTAACCATCCTAACCCATTAATTCTTAATCTTTCATCCTTAATAATCCCTGATAATCCTCCGAGGCGTCTGAAAAGAAGATGGCCACGGGACCTTCTAATTTAAATTAATGTTTGAAGTACCACCAATGGGTGGTTCCTTCCCAAGATTTTCAAGTGTATATGAAACATACTACATATTTACCTATTGTATTATTATTATTATTGTACAGTTGTAAATTACATTAAATTAATAATTAAAAAAAATTATAGGCATCATTACTAAAAATACATAATGATAATTTTATAAAATGAAGATTATATTACATCACTTTAGTGAACAACAGTATTTTTCAATCAGTTATAAATCTCAAAACCTTCCTGAGGTTAAAATGGAATATTTGTTTACTTTAATTATTCATAAAACAATTATTCGACCAATTCTTGTGTATGGCTCAGAAACGTGGACTACCTCCAAGGCTGGTGAGCACAACTTAATGGTCTTGGAGAGGAAGATTCTCCTTAAAATCTTTGGAGCCATTAAGGTTGACCAGATATGGAGATGTCAAACAAACCAGAAGCTCAAAGTTTTATATAAGGACCAGACGTTGTCCAGTTTGCGAGGCTCAGTAGATTGAGGTGGGCAGGGCATGTTGCTCGGATGGCTGAGAGTGATCTTCCAAGGAAAATATTGACAGAGGTACATGTAGCAAGACGCAGAGGAAGACAACATCTTCGATAGAGTGATAGTGTGAGTGGTGATGCCAGGACCATGATGAGAGTGAGGAACTGTATGGCGGCTGCACAAGATCGAAATGCTTGGTGGAGGCTGATGCAGGAGGCCAGGACTGGACATCGAGTTATGGAGCCGAATTAATAATAATAATAATATTTTTGAAAATGAATAAATATTTAATAAGTATTTTTTTTATTTTTTAAACTAAAATTATTTTTAATTTTTGGTTTTGTATAATTTTTCAGTCTTTTAATTTTTAATTTAATTTGTATTTTTTAACTATTATAGGTATCAATATATCACTGGGATCTACCCCAGCCTCTACAAGATATGGGTGGTTGGCTAAATCCATTGATAGTAGACATATTTGGTGATTATGCAAGAGAAGTGTACAAACTATTTGGTAAAAAGGTAAATAAAATGTATAAGTATATGTATTTTTATAAATTATCTATTATATAATTCAATTTTACAGGATGTGGTGCATAATGTTAAGATTTTGTTACAGTTTTAATGCCTCCACTATTTTTATTTATTTACTCCTTCCCTCGCCTTTTAGCAACACAGATTTTGGCAACATACTAGTGCCCATCTATTATCCTACATTTACTAATTAACATTTATAAAGTGTATTTAGACTTCCAGTTCAGGAAATTCACTTTCATTCTCACCTTTATCAATTGGTAGTTCTTCCATGGACGGGGTTAGAATTATGGCTGAAATACGATCTAATATGATATTACGAATAGTGTGTTATGGGATACAATTCTGAATGGTGTGTTATGGGAACACTCCCTGATTTATCTGTGGATATAAACTGAATTTAATAAGCCCTGCTTTAGCAATATTTACAATTATTAACAATATATTCCCTTTTTCTCTGTTTTTTTGTTGTTTTTTTTTAAATCATGAATGAAAATTAATATTTGTGTGTGGTAGCACTATTTCTCCTTTCAAAAATATAATACTCTCATAGTCTGTTGTATATGTTTCTCCGACACTGAGACTTAACCTTCAATGCAATATCTACTACCTGCACTTCAATTAGTTACTTTATTGGAAAACAATGGGCATAATTTGCTTATGTAAATTTTCAAAAGTTGGTATACCTTACATAAATAGGAAGTATTAGGTGTTTCTGTGACAGATCCTGGGGATGTATTTTATTGTTACCTTATGATGAATAATATTCTAGGAAAAAAGAAACTATATTAAGCAATTGTTCTTAGTATTCCGCAATTAAGTATTATTTGATAAATTTCAAGATTAAAAGGTTTGATTTGGATTAAGTATATTTATGAACGTGCAAGAGAGTACAGTAGAACATATCTTGCCCAAGTTAGTAGAGACTAAGGCATCACCGATCAAGTGGGAGAGCTGGTTAATCTGGAATATGTAGAATAAAATATATTAATTTAACTCTTATGTTAGGAAAAATAATAAAATAAATTAATCTGTAGGTCATATAATAGCTTAGGTTAAAATATAATTACGTTAAAATTCCTTTGACCAAATTATTATAATCTTAAATAAAAATTTCTTTAGATACATGGTTAATTTAAGGGTACAAATATTAAAAGGTCTAGTTTTTAATGTTAGTCACAAAATTAGTTTTTTTTTGTTTTTTATTATCAAATTTGATATTTTTTCTCTTATTTTAATTTTCTCTCAACTAAAAGTTAACTCTACAAAGATTTAACACAACTGAACAGACAAACATAGTACACTAAAAAATAAAATCTTCGATTTAAATTTGTTTAACTAAAGGGTAAAATCTTCAAACTAAATTTTTTCCGATACAATGTGCCACTTTTATTTATCTGTAATTTACTCAGCATTTTTTTTTTATTTTACGGGGCAATTAATAAAGGATAAGTATTTTGTTTTAAAAATAAATTGTTTATTTGTATATACATAATTAAAACATTTTTAAGAAAGATATACATTAAGAACATTCCAAGGGCTACTAAAAATACTGAAAAGCTTAAAATATATACTTTTTTAAAATTTAACTAAAGGGCAAGTATCATTTTGTCACAGTTTTTACACAACAGAACTGGTGGTCTTAAACTTTTGACCAGCAGGGAATTCTTAAACTAGCTATTAAAATTTTTATTTTTAATCAAGAAATGTCAATTTTTTATTTTAGGTTAAATGGTGGATCCCAATAAATGAACCAATGTCAATTTCTACAGGTTATGGTTCTGTCCACGGAGCTCCAATGTTAAATTTACATGGTATTGGAGAATATTTGTCAGTCCACAATGTGCTTCTGGCTCATGCAAAGGCTTATAGAATATATGATAAGGAATTCAGGTCCTCACAGAAAGGTTAGAAAATATGTAAATCAATTATTCAAACCTATTTCTGTATCAAATTTTAAAATTTTATTTTTAACTTTTAACTTGACAAGAATGGATCCACTTTTTATTTTAAATGATCAATTTTTGAATGAATCAGAATGCTTCATTTTTTCTCATAATTAAAAATGATTAAATTTACTAAAACGACTATTAGTAACAGAATGGTTGACTAAATTAATTGAATCATAAAACAACGCTATTAGTGCTCAAATTCAAGCTAGTTAAATGCATTACTTGGTTTATAATGATATTCCAGCTTCTTGAAATACTGTGGGAGTTATTGGCATTTAACATTAAAATTATATGATGGCCATTTTGAAAAATATTTGATATAAGGGTTATGGATCCTCAGGGAGTGGTAAACTTTTTTACCATTGAATTTTTCAAACATTTTTACAAATTAATCCGTTGATAGAAATTAGTTAACGTTTACTTCTGGGTACAGCTAAATTTTAAGTTATTTTTACTGGACTACTACTAAAAAAAAAAGTATTCAGTACAAATCGCCAAAACTGTAGGGAGTATATATGCTTTGTGCAAATAGTTGTTGGAGAAAAAAATACTATTAAATTATTTATTTTCCTGTGTTCAGAGGAATATTGTTTGTAATGAAATTATTCTAACTTTAGTTCCACGAATATAGTAATTAAATTTAGACTCATCTGTACAATATTTTAAACTTTCAATTTTTTTCCATAATTTGTATGCAATTTTTGATTAAATATATTTATATTTTGATATTGTGATCATCGTACCTGTTTATACTTAGAAAAAAGTAAAGATGTAACTCACAGATGACATGTGACTACTTATGCACCACATAACGATGCTACTATTGGAGTGTTAAATGTAATAAAAATAATAATTTAACAGAAGTATATTACCTAAATTGTATGTCACAATGTTTCTATTATAATTTTTCTTCATAATAACACCAACTAAAATGCTCCAATTCACTCTCAACACTTTATTTTAAACTTCCATTTTTTTCTTTTGCAGGCAAATTGCCCTTGTCGTATAATAAACCACACATTCTCAATACAAAAACTATCTTTTCAATTTTTTTTTTATTAACAATAATGTTTTAGTAAAAAATGGAAAAAAAAAAAATGTAAAGGATAGTTTTTGAATTGAGATTTTGTGGTTTATTATATGACAAGGGCAATTAGCCCACAAAGGACACTTATAAATGAATTGTGACTAGTCAATGATTGATGTTGTCCCCTTGATTATTGTATCCCCTTGGCGAAATGCCGGAGGTTTAAAATAAAGTGTTGAGATTAAATTGGATCATGGTAGTTGGTATTATTATTAATATAAACCACTCTCAAACAATCAGTTAATAAATATATTGAATTTTTTTTTTCTACTTTAAAGGCAAGGTAGGTCTAAATTTGAGTGATCAATTTGTATTACCGAAAAATGCTAGTAACCCTGAAGATGTAGCTGCAGCAGAAAGAGGAAATCAATTTGTAGTGAGTAGAGAATAATTATCTATTATATTATTATTTTTAATATAACATTTGTCTGATAAAATTTAATCTATTAAACTAGTTCGGTTGGATCGGGCACCCAGTTTATGGTAAAGGTGGTGACTATCCAGCTGTCATGAGAGAATATGTTGACAGGAAAAGTAAGGAAGAAGGTTATAAACAATCTCGACTTCCATATTTTTCTAAAGAAGAGATTGAAACATTAAAAGGTAAGAATAAAATCATTATAATATTTTATTATTACTGTTCTTTAGTTTTTATTTTCTATTATTCATTTTAGAAATTAGAGGTAGTTGACTGAATTGAAATATAAATTTTATATATTATTTTGAGAGTATGTCAATGTAATATGAAGGATCAATCTGAGAAACTTCAGTCAATATAGTAAAAATGAAAAACCTCTAATGTCAATAAAACATGGATTTTAAACTCTAATGTCAATAAAACATGGATTTTAAACTCGTATTTTTTTTCTTTTGAAAATGTAATATTGTCACACTACATAAAATTAATTTTATTGAAATTAGAGGTTTTTCATGATTAATATAATATTCAATGAAGTCAAGAAAGTAAGTTATACAGTTAGACCCTTTATTTAAAAAAAAAAAAATTTTTTTATTTACAGCCATCCTTGGCTATCTTTACGACTAAAACTTTTATAAGCTTAAAATATACAAACTAGTAGGAAATAACTTAGAATAAATAAGTAAAATAATTTTATTAATACGCATAGTATTAAAAAGATTCTTGAGAACAGTGAAGGGTGTAATCAATAAAAGAATTAAACTAGTGAGGTCTACAAAGAATGAAACTAGTTGTGGACATAGGAGAAGTATTTCCAGTTAAGAAGGAACACTAGCGGAAATATTTTTGATTTTATTCATAGAGTTAAATGTTTATTAAATCCCATAGTTTCTGAGTTCCTGAATTTTCTAAAAATTGAAGAAATATTGTGGAATCATTGATTTAAGTAAACCAATAATCTATAGAGACCACATTTTTGGTTGACAATAAAAACAGTCCTGGCAAAAGTATAATGGTTAAACACAACCCGAAATGACTGACAATAATATGAAATATGACTAACTCTGAAGTTATGTAAAAGGATAAGAGTTCCTATTTTATTGTAATTTAAACTTGAATTTGCTTAAGGGGACTCCCAAATAAATCAACATTGTGGATTTAAATCTGATTAAGTATGAAATTTTTAATTATTTGGTCATGTAGCATAAATTGGATGTTTTTCTTATATTAGATTTTTAGCTATTGAATTGGGCTAGGAAGTTGTGAGTTTAGGTTTTATACGTCTATTTAGCCTGATTGTATGTTGGATGAGTGTACAAATGAAATTTCTGGTTATCACTACCCAGAGGCTGTTCTGTGTCAATGTGTTAAGGTGTAAGAACTCCTAAGCAACCTCGAAACTGCAGCGGAAGGTTGACATTTATTTTATGGCAGCCTACAGAATAGAAACCTTCCCACTCTGGTCAGAATAGGTTGGTAAATTGTAAGATAACCACTTCATATTTAATAAAATAGCCAGAAAGGGGATAAAATAAATAAATAAATAAAAATAATAAAATATGAAAAAAGCAATATATCTCCGAGTTGTGGACTGAGCTTCATTGTTAGTACAGAATTACTAAAATTGATGAGAAGAAAAATCCCTTTCATCACTGACAAAATGTTAAGTAGTTATATGATAACTACAAATTCATTTAAAACAATGAAAATAATTTGAACGGAATTATTCTTCCAAAACACATTTCTATGTATCGGTCTTTTGACAATCCTGGGTATTATTAAGGTGTTTCGTCATCTGCCCCTATACTTGGTCAGGGTATCCTTCTGCGAAGCTTATAGCGTCCCCGGATATGAAAACATCTGTATTAAGTTTGTCACATTACCTGAGGCCCCTGAGAAAATTAAATTGGCTAACATTTAAGTGTTCTAACACAAAATAGGCTGTGACAAGGGACCAGAATCAAATTGATCAGGTGCAGGCCCTTCCTGGACAAGTCAAACTTTTTTTACACATCCTTGGCTCTGAGGAGGGGGACGCCTGCCTCGAGAGTCTTCGGACATCGATGACCAATGAGAGAAGAGATTTCAAAATAAGCTAAGGCCCTAAAAAGGGAAGTGGGAGAAAAATACGGAGGAAATATAGAAGAGTTAGACGGACAGTCAACAGGAAGGCTTAGACAGTGGAGGACCACAGTCAGGAGGCAGACTTAGAGGATGCACTTTGACCAGACGAAGTAGTGAGAAGGGCCAAGAGACCTGGACATCCCTTATGAAACAGAAGACACCTACGGCACTACATCCCACGGCATCAGCAGCTATAAGTATAAATTAACTAATAAGTAATCATGTAATAATCTATATTTTATGGCAACCTTTATCTGAATCATTTTAATCATAATAACAAATTGTAAATAAATACTTAGTTTCTTGATGTAGTTTATATACTATTATATAACCTAATATATCACCTTTTATTATACTATATAATTAATGGTAACAAAATGTTATAAATATAAAGGTATTTAATTGGTAAACTGGTAAACACACAAACAGCCTTTGGAAAGGAATCCAATTATAATTATAGATTTTTAGGACTCAATTTATAATCAATTAATTAATTTATTTTTGGATAATTGCCTTCAGCGATTATCCTGGCATCCCAAGTAATCTGCCACTAGTACATAGCAATGTATTTATCACAATAAAATGAAAACCAACCAACAATCCCAGAAGTGATAATGGGAATTAATAACTAATTTTAAACTTTAGAGTAACACTTACATTTTTCCTCTATTTAAGTTTCATATAATGCTGGAACAAAGTAAGAAAATATTAAAAAATTGATAATAGAAAACAAGTAAGATTTACAAAGATATGTTAAAATTTACTAACAATAGAATATAAGGAAGAAAATGGACATATGACCTGGAAAGTTTTTTTATAGTAGAATAGTACAAGTTTTATTCTAAAAGGATGTTAATTATCTATTTCCAAGGTAATAAAATATAATATAATTAGAAAAGATAATTTTTAAATGACTATTAGAAAGAAGAAAGTGATTTATAGGGTTTTTCAGCTTATTCATTCAATTATAAATCACATGTACAAAATCTATTCTGCTGTGATTTATAATATCTTGGAGTTAGTTCAATAAATTAATTATGAATAAATATATACTTTTTTGAAATAAAAGAATTATTTACAATTATAATTTATTAAAATATATTTTTCAGGCTCATCTGACTACCTTGCACTGAACCATTATAGTTGTGTTTTGGCAACCACTGGAGCTACAGGTGAAACTCCTTCCATCTCCAGGGATCAGAATATTATCAAATCTATTGATGAGAGCTGGACAAAGTCCCACTGTGACTGGCTTTTGGTTTGTTTTTATTTTATGAATTCAATGTTAAAATTTAGTTTTATCAAAAGTTATGTAATGAGGTATATGATGAATGGTCAATAGTAATTCCTCAAAAGTTTAACACTGGCTGGTAAATCTTTATTCGACTAGCTACTCTAATATGCAGGTCTTCCAGATCTTTCTTTGTAAAGAAACTGTGCCAGATACTGAGAGATTAAGGTTATGTCTCTATGAACACTAATTTAAGCCCAGTAAGTAGGCCTAGTGGTTCTATATGCCCAAACTTTTTTTTAAAAAAGGTTGTAGACAATTATAATATGTTTAATGTGGTGAATCTCTTCTTGTAATGGTTCAAATTCCATGATTTTAGTTTTATTTTGTAGAGAAATTAATTATATTTCAAATAATCATATTTTATTTTATTTATTTATATTTTTCGGTTGGTTCTACAGACCTTGTAGATCTTTGGCCGCCCAAACCAGCCTTCTTCATGCCTGCCTGTCTTGAACTACTGCTTTCCAGTTTGCTGCATGCAGCTCTTTTGCATCTTTGTTGATTCTGTCTATCCATCTGGTTTTTGGCCTCACTCGTGGTCTCTTGCCTACTATAGAGACATTCATTATAGTGTAGAAGCGTCCTGATGGATTGCTTTGAGCCACAGGTCCAGCTCATTTTAACCTCCTTTCCTTCATATCATTAGATATTTACAGACCAGTCTCTGTATACAGTTTAGTGTTAGTTCTCCTCCTCTACTTGTAAAGGTTCTGATCCCAGATCGCTCCTGAACTTTCCGTTCAAATCTCTCGATTCTGCTTTCTAGGGTACCTGTTAGAACTTAGGTCTCATTGCCTACATGAGGTCTGGCTTTATCATGGCATTGTACACTCTTTGTTTCAGATTTTTAGAGGATTTTCTGGATTTCAGTATTATTGACAGATAGAAGGCTCTCTTTGCGCTTGTTATATGTTGGTCTATTTCAGTCTGTTGATCATTTATTGATGTTATCGTGGAACCAACTATATTAATAAGTATTAATAGTGTAATGTACTTAAATATTATATATTATAAAGTATATGCGCTATAGAAGGATATGGTCAGGACTGCGGCCAAGAAAAACATTTTTTCATCTCCTTCAAATTCACTGTCAATGATCTGTATATTATAGGTATTTTAGTTAGTTAGATTTTATTTTTCTCTTAACTTTTTTATTGTGTAGAAAATGGTAAGGAGAAAAGATTTTTAGCGAAATCGGTAGAGCCATTTTAGAATTACACTCTATAAAAAAAACATTTCTTTTGCTATTAAGCAGCTACTATTACCTATAGGGAGCCCAATTTGGTACACAGGCTTCATTGGTCAGAACCCATCTGATCATAATTCCTTCAATGTTTAGTAGTGATAAGGAATGTTTATTAACACTTTAAAGATGTTCTAAAAATAATAAAATTTTTTTTTTATTCTTAGATTGTGCCAGAAGGCTTTAAAAAAACGTTGAGATGGCTTCGGAGAGAATATGACAATCCAGAAATATTCATAACTGAAAATGGTTTTTGTGGCTCAGATAATGAAGATGATGATAAATTGAGAATAGAATATATCAAGGTAAATAAAAAATCACCTTTTTCATTTTATTATGCACAAAAAACTTCTTCCTTCAACTATCTTTTTAACATTGTAAATAATATATTTAAAACTCTGAAAAAGTTTTTAAAATAATAATAACATTTCAAAGAGTTTGTTAAAAATTAATTTATAAGCTTAGCAATAATGATATTATAGCTTTTTAATAAAGTTATTTTTTATTTAATTTTAATGATTTTACAATGGAAAACAAAAATTTATTTTTTGAGAATATTTTGTAGTCAAATTTTAGAAAGAAATATTATTTTAAAAATTATCACCTGCTTGATACATTTCATATCCCTTTTAAGGATTAATAAAGCAAATAAGTCACTTTTCACTTCATTTCAAAACAAAATGAGAGAGAATTTCAACCTTAGTAATGGAAGATTGTTGCTCACTTATTTTTTTAAATATATCGCACTAGTATTTTTAAAGTGACACAACTCAAAAATCGGTGTTTTTGAGTTATGACTATGAAAGAAATTGGTAAATATATCTTTATGAATCATCAAAACTGTATCAACCTAGCTTCAGAGCTTGTTCGCCAGAGGGCACTTGTGTCACTCTTGCTGCCTTAATGCTATTCCCCCTCCATAGGCAAGAGTGTCACATTATCAGTTGTCTTGAATTTTGAGTTGTGTCACTTTAGAAATACTAGTGCGATATAATCAATCAGCATTCTTATACGAGCTTTCTCGTACATTTCACTACTTATCTATTAGATGAAGAACATAAAACTGATTATATATCTTTTGAGAATGGATATCAAACCTGATACTCTCATTTTTGTTGCACTTTTACAGAAATATTTGAGTGAGCTGATTGCCGCTATAAAAGAAGGATCTAAAGTAATTGGTTATAATCATTGGAGTTTAATGGATAATTTTGAATGGTTGGATGGTTATACGTAAGTTAGACACTATATCAATCAATTACTTACCTAATATCATTAAATATTCTAAAATATAGCTGAACTGACTTAATGTTAAATTTCTATGATTAATTATCTTATTTTATTTTTTCATATACATGAACGTAAACTTAATTAAGCTGCATTATGATTAGGTTAGACCAGCGTTCATGTTTGAGGAGATTAACTAATAACATAATTATATTTACTACATTTGTCTATGATGTTGTAATTTATATTTCCATCTGTTATTTAAAAACTTTATAGTCTTATTGTATCATTATAGACACTTGGAATTTTTCACTTGAAAAATAAATAATTTTTTATTATAACTCTGGTTTATGACATTTATTTATTACAAAAATAATAATGAATTAATATTTTCCTTTTTTTTCTTTTCAGGAGCAAGTTTGGTTTAATGAGAGTAGATTTCAAGGATCCAAACCGTACTAGAACTTTCAGGAACTCTGCATCATTATTCAATCAAATAATCAAACAGAATTCTAAATAGTGTGGAAATTATTTTCTTTGCCAAAAATATTTTGTAAATAATAATAAAAAATACTCTGATTATAAAATACTATGATTTTATTAGTGCTTAGTCCTCTGACAGGACCATGAATTTGGTACCACAGTCAGGTCTATTGGTCAAATTGACCCAAATGTCAAGAAAATATGTTATTCTCATATGTTTATGATGGAATCGCATGCTGATGTTGTGCACAGGATTGTCTGATATATTTTATTGATGAATGGACAGAAAAGATCATCAACAACAATTTATTTTTTTTAAATTAACATATATCTTTCACAAACCTTTTTGTTATTTACCAGTCTTAGTTTAATGTTAATACATTTTTATTGGAGAAGGTAGGAGAGTAGCATTAACTATTATTGTCAGTGAGCCACTACCCGCTGGAGGAGCATCACCAATCTTGAGACTGTGGCAGCCGATTCTTTTTCAAAATATTCCAAAAAAAAAAAAAAATAGAAAAGAAAAAATTAAAGTTAAATTAAAAGTGCATTCTATCATTTACTTTACACTGTTTTTTATAATTTTCCTGCATATTCAATCATTCTAAATGAGGAAGCAGGGCATGTATTTGAAGGCGATTGGTTGTTGATAATGTTGGCATCAGTTAACCCCGTTTTTGATTTAAGGTAATTTCTAGTATCCTCATTACTTGCATGGTCTAAGGCAGTCCTTCTATACTTATCCCTATGATTGAGAGGCGCTCCTTGGTCAATGAAGAGTTTAGCAGTATTTTAATGGCCATTAGATGATGCTTCCGTTAGTGATGCCCAGCCACCGACATTCTTAGCCGTTAGATCTGCTCCAAGGTCCAATAATTCTTTCACTACACCAATGTGCTCCTTCATGTAGGACGGTATATCCTACGTATGTTATCTTTATCATTGAGAGGCACTCCTCGGCCGATTAGAAGTTTAACAATATCCAATTTGCCATTAAATTATGCTAACACTAGTGGTGTCTCATCCTATACTATTCTTAGCTGTTAGATCTATTCCAGGGGTCAAAAGCTCCTTCACTCGACTGACATGTTCTTTTTGAGTTGCTAAACGTAGGGCTGTGTATCCATAATTAGCCAATGTAGACGTTACTCAACACCACCTATTGATTTAAGGTATTTTATTTTATCCTTATTATTTGTCCATCTTAAGGCAGTCATTCCATTGTTTTCCCTATCATTGAGAGGTGCTCCTCGGTCAACAAGGAGTTTAACAATACCCAAATAACCACAAAATGATGCTACCAAATACCATTTTCCAAGAAATTAAAAATTAGAAATTTTGTACCTTGATATATTTGGAAATATTTTGTTTTTCTTCCAGTAACTATTGTTCATATAATCATTCATAATTCCTTTTCATTTTATCCAATTCCTACATTATTAAAACTATTGGAAAACTGAATGGAAGCCTAAATAAGCTGAATTTAGGTACATATATGTATTTTTTAATAATTTGTTTATTATTATTTACAACTGTATAAAAATATATACTAATGAATTTGCTGTAAGGTATGATACAAACATGTGGAGAATCTACCCATAGATAGAATTTGACAAGACCAAAATATGGGTTCCAAATAAAGAAAAAAAATTCAAACGTTTTATTTTATATCTTCAGTTTTAATTAGATCCGGTTTGTGCTCTTTGGTGCCATAGAGCCTTAAACCACTGCCAATCTACACGGTTTGGTATAGATTGCTGGAGATGTTTTGAAGTTATTTCTGTTTTTTTGATTTGTCAAAATAAATCAAAGGCCGACGTAGAGCTAAAATTTTGGACTAAAAAATTATATTTTCATATTTTTTTTCAAAGGTTTCTTGAGGTTCTAAAAATGATTATGAACTTTGTTACACTCCTTAAAAATCTTTCACAACACTTTCATTGGACAGTCGGTCTGAAAATACTGAAATAACTGAATTCTCAGGTAGGAAAAAAATTATGAACAAAATTTAATGTCTTAGGGTTTTAGCTCAGAAATTATATATATTTTTCATTGTTATTGTATACCAATCGATTCGCCTTTTTCCAAAGAATAAGACAACAATATAAATGGTTCTATTAAGCTATATGATATTTACAAAATATTATAAAAACTTGACTGTCTGCTCTCTTCACCTACATTAACCAAATTTAGATTTTGTCATGTAGTGCCTTTATAAGGGCGTAGTATGGGTTTCAATTAAAGCAAAAATTTTCATTTTTTCTTAATATTAAAATTCTTAAATAATCATTACTTCATATTTCATTTTCAAAAATTCGTACAGGGTTTTTTGAAGTGCTAAAAACAAATATCAACTTTGTTTTATTTCTAGAAAATCCTTTACTACACTTTGATAAGTCATTGGATCTGACGAACAGTACAAATCCCTGTTTCGTTCCTATCACATATATTGGTTTCATTAATATTACCAAATCATAATAATGAAGTATTAAAAATAAACGTTTAATTTTAACTAAATACAATAATTTATTAAAAACTATTAATTGTGATCATTAAATCCATATATATTCTCAAATGTAGCAGTAGCAAAGGATTGGTTGGTCAGCTAGTTATATGACATAAAAATTGGATTTATTAATGATAAAAATGAAAGATATATTTAATCAAATCTTTGTAGGAACATAAAAATAGAAAATGCATAAAACGATACTATTATGGTAAAAAAAAAAATATATATATTGTAATGTTTTATTTTTATTTAAAAAGAAATTTATTTCTTTTTAAACTAAATTCAAATATAAGAGATACTTGGGTTCAAATTAAGAACATTAATACCAAATGGATAATAGAATTATATTTAACTTTTATAATATTAAAAGACTCTTAATCTCAGGGCGTGTTGTTGCTAGGCAATCAGAATACAAACACTTTTACTATTAACTTAATTAAATTAATATCTCTGTTACAATTGTATTTAAATTTAGTTATAACCAAACTAACCAAGTTCACAATCTTCTTTGTTGATCCTTGGTGTCTTCTTTTTTCTTATTGTTCTTGTCTTACCGTCCAAAATGGCTTCCTCTTGACAGAAATTGATGAGGACCTCCTCATCCTGAAGACATCATTTCTCATCGGCGCCCCAGACACGAATGGTATCTTCCAAAACGACAACCTGCCTTGAGGTTACATGTAAACATCGATTGACCCACAACAGTTAGGGATTTTTCCAAATGATTTACTTTCTGAATATTATTCATTAGCACTATTTCTTGATTTCTATTTTTCCTTTAATTTTCTATATTTTCAATTATGAGGGTATGAGTTAAAATAGTTTTTATGATATTTGAATCTGCTCAA
>NW_027107458.1:667389-668402 GCF_000696795.3 Halyomorpha halys | reverse complement strand
ATAGGAATTTTAATAGTTTTTATTTATTCTCAGATGAAAATATTAAATAGATGTGAGAATTTTTATTTCAAATTATATATAATATTATGGACTCTTAATTTCAGGGCGGGTTTTTTAGACAATCAGAACACAATGAGAATTGACAAAGTCAATTTCAACTTTTACAAATATATTTAAATTCTAGGTAGAGCAAACTAACCAATTATATAATCTCCTTCATGTCTTCTTTCCCAAAATGCTACATATAACAGTCAACAAACGATTCTGGTCACCTCCACTTCCAGGAGACTTCCACTCACCAGGAGATCCAAACAAAAAGTTACTTACTCTTCTTGGATGATTCTTTATGTCCTCTTTTGCTCTAGAAGTCTACCACTGACTGTAGATAAAGGGTGGTATGCACCACCTCTTCCTGGAGACATCCAACTGCCTTCCAAACAACCAGTGATCTTCAACAAAGAGTCCTGTCTAGATGTTCATACAAACATTGATTGCAGCATGACCGTTTTGAGCTTTTGTTTATTACTTTCTTTATGAATATTATTCTTTAACACTTATTATCAACTTTTATTTTTCCTTAAATCTACTGTAATTACAATCATGATGGGGAGATAAATAAAGCTTAAAATATTTTAATCTGCTCAACATGGTAGCAATTCTACTGAATCTGGAATCGTGCCACCATCTTGGCTTTCTTAACTGTTTTCCACTCCATATTTTACTGAACAAAATTGGTTAGTTTGCTTTTTTGATTCAATACAACAAATAAACAATACTGAAACGATACATAAAATATAATCATATTAAAAACCATTTATTTATTAAAAAATAACTATTGATTCAAAAAGAGGATATTACAATATGTAGTAATATCCTTTTTTTTAAAAAAATAAATAGTTGTTTTTTATGTATAGATGGTGTATACATCGGGACCTGCTCGTGTTATACTGCAGGTGTCCAGAGTGTAATTTTATGTTTGAAATTAATGTGTGTGGAAAAGGGGGGCTAAAATT